>NW_026652283.1:69313834-69437871 GCF_009828535.3 Hylobates moloch
AGGTGCTGGAGAGGATGTGGAGAAATAGGAACACTTTTACACTGTTGGTGGGACTGTAAACTAGTTCAACCATTGTGGAAGTCAGTGTGGCGATTCCTCAGGGATCTCGAACTAGAAATACCATTTGACCCAGCCATCCCATTACTGGGTATATACCCAAAGGACTATAAATCATGCTGCTATAAAGACACATGCACACGTATGTTTATTGCGGCACTATTCACAATAGCAAAGAGTTGGAACCAACCCAAATGTCCAACAACGATAGACTGGATTAAGAAAATGTGGCACATATACACCATGGAATACTATGCAGCCATAAAAAATGATGAGTTCGTGTCCTTTGTAGGGACATGGATGAAACTGGAAAACATCATTCTCAGTAAACTATCGCAAGGACAAAAAACCAAACACCGCATGTTCTCACTCATAGGTGGGAATTGAACAATGAGAACTCATGGACACAGGAAGGGGAACATCACACTCCGGGGACTGTTGTGGGGTGGGGGGAGGGGGGAGGGACAGCATTAGGAGATACACCTAATGCTAAATGACGAGTTAATGGGTGCAGGAAATCAACATGGCACATGGATACATATGTAACAAACCTGCACATTGTGCACATGTACCCTAAAACCCTAAAGTATAATAAAAAAAAAAAAAATTTACATAGCACACATCTCAGTAGTAAATATTTTCTGAAAATTCTTATTTGACGTATTAAACTATCTTTCAGTTATTACATAATATTGTGACTATACATTGGAGATTCACATTTTCTTTTGGTAAATTGTATTCTTAGACACAAGATAAGCATGTGTTTATATATTGAGACCAATAATATTTATCTTATATAAAATATAGTTCTTAATGTTTCATAAAATGGCTTCCTGAAACAATGTCTTTCTCTTATACTTTTAATACTTATGAATCACCTATTATAATTAATTACAAACTAATCATTTTCACTTTTTTATAATCATGTGAGGTTGGAAGCAAGTAGTTTATCCAACGTTTCAAGAAATATGTCACAGCAATTTGTATAAAGTCATAAATTTTTGTAATATTTTGAAACCAAAAAAATGCATATTTGACTTATTCTCTAACGTACCACAGCAAACGAAAACCTGATTTTTGATTAAATATTCATGACAATGCCATCTTTTCTCTATGTTGATTGACTTACGAGATGAAGGATCATGGCCTGGAATATTATCAATACCCAGAACACAGGCTAATGCTCAAAAAATACTTGCTGAATATTCTAAATGGAAAACTATTTTCTAAATTAATAAACTGATGATTTCATGGAAGTATCTTCCCCTAGAAACTTACCTAAATGGCAGTCATAGAAATTCTTTTCCATATTCTGCAGAAAACAGCAGATGATCCCTCATGGCCTAGTGAAGATGATGCACTTCCTCCTCAAATCCTCACAAGTTAATTTCCTATAGCAAGTAAGAGTTTGGCTGTTGCTTCAAATAAAATTCATCCTCAAGGTTCACATATTAATTTGTACTGCACCCTCTTCTGGTACCTGAAATCTCCTAAACAGGTATTGAAATCTTTTTACATGCAACTGTATTTAATAGCTCTGATAGTCATACAAGTTGCTTGCTTAAGAAGGTCAGAGGGGTCGGGCGCGGTGGCTCACGCCTGTAATCCCAGCACTTTGGGAGGCCGAGGCGGGCGGATCACGAGGTCAGGAGATCGAGACCATCCTGGTTAACACGGTGAAACCCCGTCTCTACTAAAAATACAAAAAATTAGCCGGGCGCAATGGCGGGCGCCTGTAGTCCCAGCTACTCGGGGGGCTGAGGCAGGAGAATGGCGTGAACCCAGGAGGCGGAGCTTGCAGTGAGCCGAGATTGTGCCACTGCACTCCGGGCTGGGCGAAAGAAAAAAAAAAAGGTCAGAGGGACCTTGATGTTCGTACCAGTAAGGTAACAAACGGCCTATGAGATGGTTAGTGAAAAATCGAATGAAATAGAGAAATCTTAGTGTCTGATAGGCAGAGGTTCCGGCTCAGTATTCTGTGTGAATTAATTCTTTTATCGGGAATGGTTTTTACGAGCATTTTCTTTCTGTGCATGCCAATTCCAGAGGAGCGGCTATATCAGACTGAAAGGCATCAGAGTTCAGCCAACTTAGAGCCATTTATCTATTGAAAAGTTTATCTCTGTATTAAATTCTCACTGAAGAGGGTTTCATTAGACCCACAAGACCAGTATAAACGGGGAGCTGCTGAGTTATTAGGAAAACGAATTGGGAGCTAACTTCTAAGTCTGTTTTTTGTTCCCATTGCTCACACCCCAAGGCTGCCAATGGCACCAAGAGAGATGCTTGTATTCAACTTGGAATTTTTTTTTATTTCCTGCATTTGAGCAGGCCACAATTTATATCACTCAGGTCTCCTTAAATTAGTCCAAGAGGATTTCATTTTACAGGCCTGCTTGACTGGGATCCTTTTGGCACGATGGGTTCAGCTTCGTATACAACTGAGATTCATATTTTATGTGTGTGTAAAAACCCCAGCCATGAATCTAGCAGCTCAAAGCTTCACCTTCATTCTTTACAGCTCAGTTCAGAGCCCGGCACATTTCCATAGGCTGAATCTCAGGGCAGCTCCTGGCTGAGCTGAAAGGACAAAAGCTAAAAATAGATTAACGAACTCAGGGGCATAAGAAGAGAAAATAGGATTCTTTCAATTCTTCTTTACATCACACTTCCCAAATTAATATGATGTGGACCTAATGCCTCCCACTCACACGTTTAAATTGAAACAGCACTTTTGGCCAGGCATTGTTTTCTGCTTTTAAGTAAAAGAGGTCTTAGAATTGTCAGAGGCTTCTGAAATCCTATCACTACCATGGACCTACTTGGCTAGGCTGCCAAGCTTCAACCTCTGATTTTCACTCCTTTTCACCAGATACTCTCTAGCTCCAGTTGCATCTCTGTTTTGTGGTCTTGCTTTTCTTCTAACTTCATTTGGTCTACTTAAAACAGCTGCCATAGCAGGGCTGATAAAGCAAAGTGCAAAAGACAGCTGGGAAGTTTTGATTTGTTACTATTACTATAATTTTGTAGGATTTTCAGAAATCCTGCTCTATATCAATCCACAATGATGTATCTTAGAGTACAATGTTGTTCAGTGCTGAATAGAAGCAGTGTCCATAAATGGCATTGTAGGAATGCATGTATGTTATAGATAATAGAGCAATGCCCAGAGGAGTGAACAAATCGATGAGAGTTCTGTTTCCATTTCTATTGTCGTCTCTAATCATTTGCTTATTTGAACTAAAGCTGATTGCCTTCCTTGGCATTGTTAATGTCTGTAATGAACTATAAAGCCCATAGGTCTATGGAGTTGTTAATATTTTAACACAATAAAAGTTGTAATCTCAATATTACATCTTTCTTAAAATAACAAATCTTGTCTTTAGAACCACGATTCATGAATTTCCTAATGAGTTCTTTCTCTATTATAAAATATTGCCTTCTACTTAATTTTCATCAACATGTAAATTTGTTAAAGTTTTATGTAATTGTGATACATAGAAACTGTGTCCTCCGGGGCTTAACACCTAGATGACAGGTTGATAGATGCAGCAAACCATGATGGCACCTGTATACCTGTGCAACAAACCTGCACATTCTGCGCATGTATCCCAGAACTTAAAAGTAAAAATTTAAAATAATAATAATAATAGTTATGATAATAATGGAAAACTACTGGGTATCCAGCACCTATATAATGCCAGAGAATTCTATGAATAAAAACAATGCACCCTCTCCATCCCCAAGAAGCTGACAATCTAGATACATAAACTATATGCATAGAAATAATGAGAATATCAAGCAATATATAACGAATTGGCAAAATAACTAGTGATGCACAGAATGTATTGTGAGATTATGAAGAAGGAAAAGATCAAAGTGTATTGCAATCATCTAGAAAGACATCATAAAGTAGATAGGATTTGAGTTGGGCATTAAAGGAAAGATAGAATTAGTGTAAAGCAAAAAAGAGAGGGAGAAAATAGTTTTCCAGAAAAATGAAGAAAGGAGTGAAAGTGCCCAGAAGGAATAAGGGCTCAAAAGCCAGAAAAGCATATTCTTGGAATGGTGTCCACAATGCTGGTCTCCAGTAAACAGAAAGTGTTTGTCTGTCACATGGTTGATATCTCTATCTGTGAGCCACAAGACAGAACATGTACAGGATCTGGAACATATATCTACAGTTGAGACTGGAATGACTAAGTAATTGTTTTTTCATATCAAAGTGACTTATCTAAATATCAGTCCTCATCCTTTCACTCCTTCCTTTATTCTGTTCTTTTTTTCTCCCTTTTATTCTTTTTCTCTCCTTTTCATATCTTCTCTTTCCTTCCTTTATTTTATTATTTCCATCCAGGTAAAAATACAAAGCTTGTATTAAAATGTGTTGGGATGAAACAAAGACCTAGTACAATAACATGTTAGTTTACATTTTAAAAATACCAGCTACTGTAACAAAGAACCCCACTCTTAGTAATTTAACACAATAAAGATTTGCTTCTTTTTACTGTTGCAGTGCAATGCAAATTGTTGGAGGTGAGCGAGTTCACTTAGAGACCCAGCCTCCTCATATTTAATGGCACTGCTATCCTAATTGTTCTCAGAACCTTCCCTGGTGTCTACATCTGACTGGAAGATGAGGGAAGAGAATACATGGAAGATAGCACTGGGGATTTTGTGGGTGGACCTGGAAGTGGCACACACATCACTTCTGTCTGCAGTTGCATTAACTGGAACTCAACTGCAAGGGAGGCCAACAAAGTAGTCTAGGTATGGCCCCAGCAGGAAGAGGGAATCCGTTTGATGCACAGCTATCCAGTTCTCCCTGCAACTGCTACCAGCTTGGGTTTCACATGTTTGAAACCAAAAACTTTAGTGTCATTCTTTACCCTGAGAGAAAGCACATGGCCTGAGAAAATTTTATTACTTTTAACTTGTGTGAGTACTTGGAGAACAGAACTCCATAGGAAGATTCAGATGGGTAACTTTGTCCTCTATCCAACAAGTGATGAATCAATGCTGGATTCAATGATAACAAATACCAGTGGCTGGTGCTGTAGAATTAGTTACCGTATACATAGTGCCTACAGAGAATGGGCAGTACCTTTGAAGAAGGAGGCAGGAAATCACTAGTCACTGATACTGACAACCACCCATGTGAGGCTGGGGTGTCAGAGTAGCAGTGGAACTGTCCAATTCCTTCAAGTATGTCTGAAGTGCAACACTTCATTTCTCACTCCTCTATCCTCCAATCACCACTTTACCAAAAATAGGATAGAAGGTCAGAGCATCTTATTGAGGTAGAGTTTGGGTAAAGAAGATGGGAAGAGACTGCTATCTTCTACCAGGAAGCAGCTACAGCAGGAAGATACTTTTATTTTGGCAAAGAAGGTGGCAGGCAGGTCTTCTACGAACTGATGGCCTAGCTAGAGTGGAAGGGGTTTAGAGACACACGTAGCCCAGCTCAGCTGGTGCACCCACTAGAGTCACAGAGCCCCAACAGATTGACTGTGATCTTTAGCAGCATGCCATAATGAGAGAGGACCAGCAAGATCTTCAGTGGGACTAACAGCCTTGTACAGATGGCCCAAAACACTTACCTTTCAGCCACAGAGGCAGATACCATCAGCTACATAAAAGCCCCCACACCCAAGACTCCAGCACTTGGTGGAGGGCACCTCTCAGGGAGGGGAATCTGTGGCAGAGGGAACAGTAAGAGAGTGATGGTGTAGGAGACCCAAAAGCAGACAGTGCCAACAGAGAGACCAAACACCAAAGTTGGAAGAGGCATCAAATTACAGGGTAACATAATATAATGGATGATCATATCAAAGTTTAAATCCCAGCTCGGAGAGTTTCTTGCCATGTGAATGTGGGCATCAATCCTAGTGAGTTATTGTAAGGTTTAAATTTGATATTGCATAGAAAGAGTTGAATATAATGCTTGACACATAGTAAGCACTCAAGAAATGTTAGCTAGTTGTAAGGTTGTCATCATAGTAAGAAGTAGTAGTAGTGATGGTGGTTAAAAGTAGTGATAGTCATGGTAGTAGTGGTAGTGGTGATCTAGTAATTACTATATTAATTTATGAGTTGGCTTTCTGTAAGTACTGTTGAGGTTACTAAAAAAAAAAAAAAAGTGTACCGGTACCAACTGACCATTTGGGAAAAAACAGACCCATAGTTAAGAAAAGTGGTTGGCTGAGCTTTTAGGCTAGAGTAAAGAAAATTTATACATACACACACACACTCTCTCTCTCTCTCTCTCTCTCTCAGTTTTCTTTTTTTTTTTTTTTTTTTGAGACGGAGTCTTGCTCTGTCGCCCAGGCTGGAGTGCAGTAGCGCGATCTCGGCTCACTGCAAGCTACGCCTCCCAGGTTCACGCCATTCTCCTGCCTCAGCCTCTCCGAGTAGCTGGGACTACAGGCGCCCGCCACCACGCCCGGCTAATTTTTTGTACTTTTAGTAGAGACGGGGTTTCACCATGGTCTCGATCTCCTGACCTCGTGATCCGCCCACCTCGGCCTCCCAAACTGCTGGGATTACAAGCATGAGCCACCGTGCCCGGCCTCTCTCTCTTAGTTTTCTAAAGACTTTTGTTTGAAGAATAGTAATCAAGGAAGGTGTATTTCAAGGCCTAATGCTTAATTCTTCCTGCAGTGCAGCTAAGAGCAGGAAGAATGAGGGCTATTCTATTCAGGAAATATATTAAAAACATAGCACTGAGCTATATAGAAGCACTCAAAAGATCTTTTAAAAAAATTAAGTTGCAGGATGGAGGGAGCATCCCATTACTCTTCTCTTCCCAATTCACCCATTTTTCTACCTCAAATTCAGGTTACATATATTATTCCCTTCATTTACCTGCATTATTTTTCCCTACAGTATTTGAAACAATGGATTAGCTGCCATTCTTTCCCAAGCACACTGAATATCATCTCTCTTGCTTTATGCTCCAAGAATTTATTTCAACTAAATGAGGGTCAAACCATCTGATCTATTCAAGTCAAGCCAAGAGACCATCTTTACAAAATAGCACTGTTTCTAACAAGAAAAAGAAACAAGCAAAGTGATACAACTTTTTATTTCTGTTTATATGTACATAAATAAAACATGTCCTTCCTCAAGATAAAGTAATCCCTGCATAACTAGCCTTTCTTCTTCTGTGTTTGAGGTGTTTTCAAAGCATCCTTTAATGTTTCACTCTCTTTGAGCCAATCACTCAAAGCCTTCAGAGCCCCTCTGCTCCAGGTCTCAGCTTCCCTTGGCCTTTCTGCCATTTGCTTTTATCTCTTCCTTCTGAACAGCTGCTCCTTGATTACTGTTTTAACTTTTGGTGAGATTTTATTTATTTCCCTTTCTCTCATCCTATGAAGTAGGCACGTTTTAGTTTTGTGAGCCATATATTCAATTGTTATCACATCTTTCCATTTTTACTTTCTTGTTGTAATATCCTATGATGATAGAAAGGAATTGAGAAATACCGTTGCCTTGAGAGATAATGGAATTTGCAGTGGAAAGAGCAAAACTGCTACAACCTAAATATTTGTTCAAATTCCACAGAGAAGTGTCCACTAACCACAGAAGCATTGCTCTTTACCTTGTCAATTAAATAAAAACAAAGAGAATGTGTAGGCATTTTTTAAAACAATAAAAGAAATAATCATTTGGATTTCTGTTATCCTGTCAAACTGAAGATCTCAAGGCACTTTCAGTAAATTATATTCAAGCATAGTTATCAACCACTGTTTCAGCTTGTAGGTAATAATTTCAATGCAGCCATAGCCACATGTAAGAATATTAAGCTATACTCATATGAAATGACAATTATACTCACTCATTAAAAATTGTATCATTAAATGAGAAATTTAAATAACTGGATTACCTTTTAGTTGAAAACTAAATCAGTTTAACAAGGACCCCTAAGTGGACTATAGAGAGAGTTGTCACTTAAAGGCTGCCTGAGGCTCCTCTAAACAGGAGATAAATGTAGAAAGTCATCTTAAAGCAAATCTTATTGTTCCATGACATGTACGAATTTCCTCTCATCATTATGTAAATGTAAGTTACTTTGGCTACCACTGTTGTGCTGAAGGATGTAAAGGGAACCGTTTTTGTCTTCAGAAACAACTGCCAGTGGAGGTGCAGATCCCTGTCTAGGGAGAATGTGGTTATGTTTCATATAGGGATTCAGGAGCCAAGTGGAAGGAAAAAGCTAGGGAACCTGGCCACTTCCATTTTGAAGTCTGATATTATTAGACCTCTTCTGATGGACTGAGATTGTTCTGACCAAGACACATTGGAATTAGAGATCAGTGGTGCCTAAACTGAATCCATCATGACAGGAGGAGGATCTGTCAGGGGTTCCAGGCTCAACACTACAGCATAGCCAGTTGTGAAAGGGAGAGTTGGTTCTGATACATGTGGCTGCTGCTCAGAGCTCCTTCTAATTCAGCCACCTTGACATTGGAGAACTGTACTTTGAGAACAATGGCTTAGTATGAGAATATAAACTAAAAACTAACCGTAGCCAAGAAGATGGACCCATATCTACCTCCCTTGAAGAAACCATGTTGTCTGCAGCAGCGTAAGTTTTCACCATAGCAGTAGACACCTAAATAAGGCTCACATTCAATTATGGGGACCTAGTTTCAAAAGCCACCCTGTAATAGCAGCAAAGGCAATGAAATTTAAGTTAAGGGATTGACAAGATCAGATTTGGCAATTATTATCATTTGGCAATGATATCATTTGGCAATTCTTATCATTTGATAAAGAATTTGGCAATTCTTATTGGATCTTGTCATTAAAATAAAGGAAGCTGCACACTGATGGGGACATCTAAAAGGACATATCTTCCCTATTGCATTTAACCACTTCCAACCATGTCTATTGTCAACAAGGCATGGACGCTCAAGAAAGAATAATAAAGGTGCCCCTTCTAAACTAATGCAAGGAATGGTTGCAGAGCCGCCTGTCAGACATTGCTTGCTGATAGAGATTATGCAGGTTGCATCCGTGTTTGAAATCTAGCCTAGGAGATTTCAAATTCTGATATGACTAGATTGAAATCAATCTGTGATGAAACTTTCACCAGTTTACACTGCAGGACAATAAGAACATATATTATTTTTTATATATATATTTTTTTCAGATACATTATATTATACCAGATAGCTTATATCTTTCCTAATAAGTTGGTACTAAAGTGGTTTTTGTTTTATGCAATAATGGTGTAAGCATAGGGTAATTTTGTTTATAATGGCATTATTTTGCAAATAAAATTTGTCAGTCACTATATTGCTGGTTCTCAGGTGCTCTCTCTCTATTTCTCTCTCGCAGTGGGCTAAATACAAAAGAATAGAAAGAATGATGTAGCAAACATGCCTAAAGAGTATTTCAATTTCTGCCCTTTTCCCAAAAACGTTTGCTTTCTTTCCAAAAATGTACAGTCTTTCCCAAAATATTTAGAAGATCCAAGAAATTGAATCATCAAAGCCAGTCAAATTACCCAAGTGTTTATTATGGATAATCTATGGTACTGCAAACTTTTGAACATGCTAATAAACTCATGAAACTATTAAGGGGAGAAAAGAAGAAAGAGCTTCATACTAAAAAATAGAGCTGGCAGGGCCACGTGTTCAGCTGGTATAGCATTCACCTCTACTACAAGACACTATGAAAAATTACATTTCTCTATTTATATATCTTATCTACAAACTGTAAGCTTATTGTGCATACAGTTTTCCTTGATTTACTTTTCTATTTCGAGCACCTAATATAGTACCTTTCACAAAGTAGGTCAATAAGTGTTTGCTGACTAAATCAATAAGTATTAGTTTTCTGTTAGATAACAAAATCTTTCAAATGACTGATACATTGAGAGAGAAAAATAAAAGAAATGGGAAACTACTATAGTAATAAAGATGGTTAATTACTTAAGTAAGAATTTGCTTTTTCTTTTAAGACCCAATCAATCCAAGAATCTATTTTTAAATACCCTAGCTTAGTATATAATTATTGCCTAGATGTCAATATACAAATATGGAGATTTTCTTTCTATAGACCAGACTTTGCAAACTATGGCCCATGAGCCAATCCAACCTGATACCTGTTTTGCGAATAAAGTTTTATTGACACACTCCCATAAGTTATGTATTATCTATGGCTACTTTCACACCACAATGGCAGAGTTGAGGAGTTGTTATAGACATCTGTGGCCTAGTTCATAAACATAAAGCCAAGTTTATTATCTGGCCCTTTGCAGAAAAAAGTTTGGTGATCAAAAGTAGCTATAGATCATCACTATCCTAAATATCCTAAGCCTAGTTAAATGGCAAGTTTGATTATATGTCTCATAACTAAAATGAATTTACTAGTCTCTTGATTGTGCCCTTAATAAATCTTTAAGTGGACCATTCATCCAATTGGTCAATAAAATGTCACAACATGTCAATCCCTATCCTAACACACTGATGACCAAGCCAGTACATCCTGGTGGCAGGGGTATGCCACTTTTTCTGGATGCCATCTCTTAAGCACATTCCAGGATCACATTTTACCTTTCTGTCTCCCATAGAATATGACACAAGCTGAGGAGAACTAACTATGCATCCAGAGAAATGTGGCTTTCCAAAATAGTCATGCATGATAATATCGAAGCATGAATGGAAAGGCTGCGTTTTAATCGTACCAGGGATTTGTTTCAATCAGGTACAGACACAGAAATGGTTGTCATAAAGGAAGAAGTTTTTATATTACTCACAGTCCCATAGAGACAAGAGGCATAGCACGCCATGCAGAGCCACATGGGGAAGCACCAAGGTGAGATGAGCAAGCAGAAAGAGAGAGAGAGGGAGGAGCTGTGAATGGGAAACTTTACTGGGTTTCTCATGGGAAGAAACAGGTGAGTCAAGGTAAGCAGCCTTGAGATTGGACAGTTTGAATAATTTTGGTAGGCTCTGGCTCTAGGGGTGGTCCCTAGCTGTCCAGTACCTGGCCTTGAGGTGATTAGGACAGGGTGATAGTGTCCTAGAGTGGACGGAGGCAGATAGGTTATGTTTTCTTTGTATATCGAAGTTATGCTTGCAGGTTTACTATCTCTAAGAAATAGCTAACCTAGTGGTGTAGGGGAGGAGACCCTCCCAAGTCAGTAAGACCCCATGTGTCAGAGCATCGAGAATATAGAACACTTAAAAATACAGTTACTACACGTAGCAATGTTTAACATTGGCTAGATCCAGAACTACCATGTCTCTAGTTCATTCTTAGAATCTGGATTGCAGTGCAGGACTTTACATTTTGTTCTGGGGCTGGGCATGGGCTTCTTATTAGCTTCCCTGGGTGGAGTACTCCAGTCTGCTGTTGGTGACTACTTTACTTCCCAGGACAGGCTTAAGCCACAGAAGGGCACAACATTTGGGAAACAAAGGCAGATTCAGTTCTGCGGAAGAGTTTAGTGAGATTTCAGAACAAGCAATGGGCCAAAGAGGAGTCAAGAATTGTCAATCAAGAGCACATTAATTGAGACAGTAGCAACTCCATTCCAGTTCCAAGAAGACATTCATATCCAGGAAAGCATCCCAGCTCAGAGAGTAGAAAAGCGCATTCACTCTCACCCCTGTCCTTTAAGTCCATGAGACTCTCACACACCACTCAAATCAGTCAGTTAGGCAAGTACAGCACATCTCTGAGTTGTCTGCAAAAATCACGCAGAATCATTTGTACTCTGTCCGCTCTTCCTCTGAACTTGCATCTGTCAAATGGTAAGCTCCCAATTCTATATGTTAACCTTGATTCTGCCTTTGCCCTTTGTACCTGGTGTCTGTAACCAGCATTTGATTTCAACTTTCTTTAAAGAGCCTCAGTGTTGGCTGGCCCCCTGGGTCTTCACCTTTAACCCACAGTTTCCCTCCTCTCCTCATAGGCTGTTTGGCTGTACCATATGTTCACCTCCACTCACCTTATGCCATACAATTATTGAGAGGGGAAGTGGGCATGCCAGGGTAAGATCTCAAGACTTTCGAGTAGAGGCAGAACACAGGTATCCAGAGAAATCTATCTAATATGCATTGAAGAAGACCAGAGTCAGGCCCAGTGTAGAAAAACAATGCCAACAGTGCCTAAATGTCCAGCTAGGTAAGAGAAAAGTTCTTCTCCACCAGGAATGGCAGTTATCAAATAGAAAAACTCCAAATGTCCTGCCAACCCAGACCAGAGACGGACAGATAGTCAGATGGGGGTCTTACAAAGAATGGAATCAAGCAGCCATTCTTCAGTACTGCCACTGAAAAATGAAGAGATAAGTTCATCATCCTCCAAAGGCCCACAGATATAACATTGTAGAATATAATCACATTAGTTAATATTTCTGGAATACTTGCTATATGCTAGGAGTTTAAATTTTTCAAAACTTTTTCAGATGAAAAAGGTAAGGATTAAAGAGGGTGTGATCTGCCCGGGGTGCCGCATATATAAAGGTGGCTAGGACCCTTTGAGAGTGAAAGCAGACCTATCAGTAATTACGCTAACCAAATAGAAAAAGCCTGGATTGCCTGGAGAAAATCAGGAATATGAGCATCCTGCATATAATAAGTATTGGAGCTGGTATTCAAACCCAGGCAAATCCTCTTCGGCCCCTCTCCTTAGTGAGGCAAAGGTGTGAATATTATGTCCAGCTACAGCCATAGGTAGAATGTGCCATAGGAGAATGTGCCCGGCAGCCTGCAGGAAGCAGAGTGTTACTTCATGATGAGACCTGAACCAGAGATTGACAGTTTGAAAACTGCATGTTCTCACTCATAGGTGGGAATTGAACAATGAGAACTCATGGACACAGGAAGGGAAACATCACACTCCGGGGACTGTTGTGGGGTGGGGGGAGGGGGGAGGGACAGCATTAGGAGATATACCTAATGCTGAATGACGAGTTAGTGGGTGCAGCACACCAACATGGCACATGGATACATATGTAACAAACCTGCACATTGTGCACATGTACCCTAAAACTTAAAGTATAATAATAATAATAATAAAGAAAATAGTGAATTGCAAAAGAGAGATTTTTAAAAATTGCAATATCCCAATAATATATTCCAAGATGTTTAATAAGAATGTATTTCTTATAATTATAGGAGCTGAAACAAAAACAGAGGTTGCAGGGAATTAGACAAAAGTCAGGCAGTTCAATGATTAGAATGGTTCTACATACAATGAGGAGTTGCAGAGTTGTTACACCCTGGCATCAAATTAGATTTCTACACAGCTGACATATTTTTGCCTCAAAACAGATAATTAAAATATACCTGGATAACATCTTTATTGTTATAGTGTGTTAAGACCCAATTAATCCAAGCAATAAAAATAGTGATAATGCCTCAGATTTATATGACATCTATTTTTTTTTTTTTTCAGTCAAAGCTCGAATTGCTTACCTGGTAATTATTATCTCATGTATGTATGTAGTCATGGAATCATCTGTAGAAAGAAAGGTAGAATATAACTCTCCCTAGTTCTTTGCCTGCTCCCTCTATTTTATAGATGGAGGAACTTGATTCTAGCATGCACAAATGGCTTTGCTGTGACCCAGGAGGGAAGAGAAAGAGAAATCTCATTACGTGCATCTGTTGATGATACAACCTCATGTCATTAGTCAATAATGGGGTAATCGGCCCCACACTGAAATTCAGTGAGAGCCAGGACAGAAGTGGCTGCATAATGGTCCCTAGCCCCAATTCTACCACTGTTCTAAAAATTCCCTGATATCTATTTCTCCTTCTGTGGAATGGGAGAAAAAGGTATCTATCTCTTTTTCAATGAAATAAGGTACTTTATACAACCCTAAGTGTTATAAATATACAACCAGACATCGTAAGAGTGTCTGTGTAACAGGAAGAGAAACAAAGCCAATTCAGGACAACGTTCCTGGACCAAGGAGTTGACGTGTCCTAAAGAGAGGAAGGAACACACCCTCTGAGGACTCCTTGCCCTCATTCTCCCATTAATATTTTCACAGCCCTTCAGAAAAGGGTTCCAAACTGGATTTCAGACCCTGCTGTTCTCCTCTCCAGTTTTTGCACAGCTCCTTGTTACATTTATCCTAATGCTGGTCTTCAAAGACTGTCTGCATGATTTCTAGTTCTTCTTCCCTTTGGAAATGAATGAAACATTCTATTTAAAAGAGCCCCATGGCCACAAAACAAGAAAAAAATTATAGGGCACTGGTACACTTCATATTTTGAGCCAAATAACTTCAGATGCCCCCAGGATTTTTCTTTTTTCCTCATAAAGTAATGGGAATTGTTAAGTGTTTTTAGAATTGCAGTTCAGAAGACGCTGTGGTCCAATCCCACAAAGGGCCCGAGGTATCTCCTAGGAAGCAGTGAACGCAGCCCTCTTGGAGCTCCTGATTGCAGAAGTGTTGCTCCCTTGTGTTTCTGTTATTGTTGGTGTGTGAAAGTCAAGAGGGATAGAGTTTTGTAGGTTTGTGCATAGAAGCCTAAAACTCTTATGCCAAGTCTCCACAGTGATGGCATGGCTTGGACTTGTGCCTGCTTGGCTACCATATTAGTTATATGCATTCCAAATCTGTGCATATTTCTGGAACAAAGAGATAGAAATATTGTAATCACTTTCAGGGTACTCCTGTTAGCATCTCTGCTGAATTTTCTACTCTTATTTCACTTTATGATGCAATTTCTATGAAGCCAACATTAAGAAGGATTGCCTTTAGTCCGTTAACTCTCCCACTCCTCTATTCAGTATTTCCAGATCCTGAACACATGCCCAAGAGAAGTAAATTTTACCAAAATATGGAAAACCATTCTGAAAAACTGAGGACCCATAAATTATTTACACATGCTAGACATTATCTAAAACTCTATAATATTCTGCATTTTCATAAGAGTTGAATATATTTTGATTGATGAGAAGTATTATCTGGATGCTATCACTGTAAGAAATGACCTCATGAGTATAGACTCTACATGATGATTTTTTTTTTTTATTATACTTTAGGTTTTAGGGTACATGTGCACAATGTGCAGGTTTGTTACATATGTATCCATGTGCCATGTTGATTTCCTGCACCCATTAGCTCGTCATTTAGCATTAGGTATATCTCCTAATGCTGTCCCCGCCCCCCCCACCCCCCACCCCACAACAGTACCCGGAATGTGATGTTCCCCTTCCTGTGTCCATGAGTTCTCATTGTTCAATTCCCACCTATGAGTGAGAACATGCGGTGTTTGGTTTTTTGTCCTTGCGATAGTTTACTGAGAATGATGTTTTCCAGTTTCATCCATGTCCCTACGAAGGACACGAACTCATCATTTTTTTATGGCTGCATAGTATTCCATGGTGTATATGTGCCACATTTTCTTAATCCAGTCTATTGTTGTTGGACATTTGGGTTGGTTCCAAGTCTTTGCTATTGTGAATAGTGCCGCAATAAACATACGTGTGCATGTGTCTTTATAGCAGCATGATTTATACTCCTTTGGGTACATACCCAGTAATGGGATGGCTGGGTCAAATGGTATTTCTAGTTCTAGATCCCTGAGGAATCGCCACACTGACTTCCACAATGGTTGAACTAGTTTACAGTCCCACCAACAGTGTAAAAGTGTTCCTATTTCTCCACATCCTCTCCAGCACCTGTTGTTTCCTGACTTTTTAATGATGGCCATTCTAACTGGTGTGAGATGGTACCTCACTGTGGTTTTGATTTGCATTTCTCTGATGGCCAGTGATGATGAGCATTTCTTCATGTGTTTTCTGGCTGCATAAATGTCTTCTTTTGAGAAGTGTCTGCTCATGTCCTTTGCCCACTTTTTGATGGGGTTGTTTGTTTTTTTCTTGTAAATTTGTTTGAGTTCATTGTAGATTCTGGATATTAGCCCTTTGTCAGATGAGTAGGTTGCAAAAATTTTCTCCCATTCTGTAGGTTGCCTGTTCACTCTGATGGTAGTTTCTTTTGCTGTGCAGAAGCTCTTTAGTTTAATGAGATCCCATTTGTCAATTTTGGCTTTTGTTGCCATTGCTTTTGGTGTTTTAGACATGAAGTCCTTGCCCACGCCTATGTCCTGAATGGTATTGCCTAGGTTTTCTTGTAGGATTTTAATGGTTTTAGGTCTAACATATAAGTCTTTAATCCATCTTGAATTAATTTTTGTATAAGGTGTAAGGAAGGGATCCAGTTGCAGCTTTCTACATATGGCTAGCCAGTTTTCCCAGCACCATTTATTAAATAGGGAATCCTTTCCCCATTGCTTGTTTTTGTCAGGTTTGTCAAAGATCAGATAGTTGTAGCTATGCGGCATCATTTCTGAGGGCTCTGTTCTGTTCCATTGATCTATGTCTCTGTTGTGGTACCAGTACCATGCTGTTTTGGTTACTGTAGCCTTGTAGTATAGTTTAAAGTCAGGTAGCGTGATGCCTCCAGCTTTGTTCTTTTGGCTTAGGATTGACTTGGCGATGCGGGCTCTTTTTTGGTTCCATATGAACTTTAAAGTAGTTTTTTCCAATTCTGTGAAGAAAGTCATTGGTAGCTTGATGGGAATAACACTGAATCTATAAATTACTTTGGGCAGTATGGCCATTTTCACAATATTGATTCTTGCAAGCCATGAGCATGGAATGTTCTTCCATTTGTTTGTATCCTCTTTTATTTCATTGAGCAGTGGTTTGTAGTTCTCCTTGAAGAGGTCCTTCACATCCCTTGTAAGTTGGATTCCTAGGTATTTTATTCTCTTTGAAGCAATTGTGAATGGGAGTTCACTCATGATTTGGCTCTCTGTTTGTCTGTGATTGGTGTACAAGAATGCTTGTGATTTTTGTACATTGATTTTGTATCCTGAGACTTTGCTGAAGTTGCTAATCAGCTTAAGGAGATTTTGGGCTGAGACAATGGGATTTTCTAGATATACAATCATGTCATCTGCAAACAGGGACAGTTTGACTTCCTCTTTTCCTAATTGAATACCCTTTATTTCCTTCTCCTGCCTGATTGCTCTGGCCAGAACTTCCAGCACTATGTTGAATAGGAGCAGTGAGAGAGGGCATCCCTGTCTTGTGCCAGTTTTCAGAGGGAATGCTTCCAGTTTTTGCCCATTCAGTATGATATTGGCTGTGGGTTTGTCGTATGTAGCTCTTATTATTTTGAGATACGTCCCATCAATACCTAATTTATTGAGAGTTTTTAGCATGAAGGGTTGTTGAATTTTGTCAAAAGCCTTTTCTGCATCTATTGAGATAATCATGTGGTTTTTGTCTTTGGTTCTGTTTATATGCTGGATTACATTTATTGATTTGCATATGTTGAACCAGCCTTGCATCCCAGGGATGAAGCCCACTTGATCATGGTGTATAAGCTTTTTGATGTGCTGCTGGATTCGGTTTGCCAGTATTTTATTGAGGATTTTTGCATCAATGTTCATCAAGGATATTGGTCTAAAATTCTCTTTTTTGGTTGTGTTTCTGCCTGGCTTTGGTATCAGGATGATGCTGGCTTCATAAAATGTGTTAGGGAGGATTCCCTCTTTTTCTATCGATTGGAATAGTTTCAGAAGGAATGGTACCAGTTCCTCCTTGTACCTCTGGTAGAATTCAGCTGTGAATCCATCAGGTCCTGGATTCTTTTTGGTTGGTAAGCTATTGATTATTGCCACAATTTCAGAACCTGTTATTGGTCTATTCAGAGATTCGACTTCTTCCTGATTTAGTCTTGGGAGGGTGTATTTGTCGAGGAATTTATCCATTTCTTCTATATTTTCTAGTTTATTTGCATAGAGGTGTTTGTAGTATTCTCTGATGGTAGATTGTATATCTGTGGGATTGGTGGTGATATCCCCTTTTTCATTTTTTATTGCATCTATTTGATTCTTCTCTCTTTTCTTCTTTATTAGTCTTGCTAGCGGTCTATCAATTTTGTTGATCTTCTCAAAAAACCAGCTCCTGGATTCATTAATTTTTTGAAGGGTTTTTTGTGTCTCTATTTCCTTCAGTTCTGCTCTGATTTTAGTTATTTCTAGCCTTCTGCTAGCTTTTGAATGTGTTTGCTCTTGCTTTTCTAGTTCTTTTAATTGTGATGTTAGGGTGTCAATTTTGGATCTTTCCTGTTTTCTCTTGTGGGCATTTAGTGCTATAAATTTCCCTCTACACACTGCTTTGAATGTGTCCCAGAGATTCTGGTATGTTGTGTCTTTGTTCTTGTTGGTTTCAAAGAACATCTTTATTTCTGCCTTCATTTCATTATGTACCCAATAGTCATTCAGGAGCAGGTTGTTCAGTTTCCATGTAGTTGAGCAGTTTTGAGTGAGTTTCTTAATCCTGAGATCTAGTTTGATTGCACTGTGGTCTGAGAGACAGTTTGTTATAATTTCTGTTCTTTTACATTTGCTGAGGAGAGCTTTACTTCCAACTATGTGGTCAATTTTGGAATAGGTGTGGTGTGGTGCTGAAAAAAATGTATATTCTGTTGATTTAGGGTGGAGAGTTCTGTAGATGTCTATTAGGTCCACTTTGTGCAGAGCTGAGTTCAATTCCTGGATATCCTGGTTAACTTTCTGTCTAGATGATCTGTCTAATGTTGACAGTGGGGTGTTAAAATCTCCCATTATTATTGTGTGGGAGTTTAAGTCCCTTTGTAGGTCACTCAGGACTTGCTTTATGAATCTGGGTGCTCCTGTGTTGGGTGCATATATATTTAGGATAGTTAGCTCTTCTTGTTGAATTGATCCCTTTACCATTATGTAATGGCCTTCTTTGTCTCTTTTGATCTTTGTTGGTTTAAAGTCTATTTTGTCAGAGACTAGGATTGCAACCCCTGCCTTTTTTTGTTTTCCATTTGCTTGATAGATCTTCCTCCATCCCTTTATTTTGAGTCTATGTGTGTCTCTGCACGTGAGATGGGTTTCCTGAATACAGCACACTGATGGGTCCTGACTCCTTATCCAGTTTGCCAGTCTGTGTCTTTTGATTGGAGCATTTAGCCCATTTACATTTAACGTTAATATTGTTATGTGTGAATCTGATCCTGTCATTATGATGTTAGTTGGTTATTTTGCTCGTTAGTTGCTATAGTTTCTTCCTAGCCTCGATGGTCTTTACAATTTGGCATGTTTTTGCAGTGGCTGGAACCGGTTGTTCCTTTCCATGTTTAGTGCTTCCTTCAGGAGCTCTTTTAGGGCAGGCCTGGTGGTGACAAAATCACTCAGCGTTTGCTTGTCTGTAAAGTATTTTATTTCTCCTTCACTTATGAAGCTTAGTTTGGCGGGATAGGAAATTCTGGGTTGAAAATTCTTTTCTTTAAGAATGTTGAATATCGGCCCCCACTCTCTTCTGGCTTGTAGAGTTTCTGCTGAGAGATCAGCTGTTAGTCTGATGGGCTTCCCTTTGTGGGTAACCCGACCTTTCTCTCTGGCTGCCCTTAACATTTTTTCCTTCATTTCAACTTTGGTGAATCTGACAATTATGTGTCTTGGAGTTGCCCTTCTCGAGGAGTATCTTTGTGGCGTTCTCTGTATTTCCTGAATCTGAATGCTGGCCTGCCTTGCTAGATTGGGGAAGTTCTCCTGGATAATATCTTGCAGAGTGTTTTCCAACTTGGTTCCATTCTCCCCATCATTTTCAGGTACACCAATCAGACGTAGGTTTGGTCTTTTCACAGAGTCCCAAATTTCTTGGAGGCTTTGTTCATTTCTTTTTATTCTTTTTTCTCTAAACTTCCCTTCTCTCTTCATTTCATTCATTTCATCTTCCATCAGCGATACCCTTTCTTCCAGTTGATCGCATCTGCTACTGAGGCTTCTGCAATCTTCGCGTAGTTCTCGAAACTTGGCTTTCAGCTCCATCAGCTCCTTTAAGCCCTTCTCTCCATTGGTTATTCTAGTTATCCATCCTTCTAATTTTTTTTCAAAGTTTTTAACTTCTTTGCTATTGTTTTGAATTTCCTCTCGTAGCTCAGAGTAGTTTGATCGTCTGAAGCCTTCTTCTCTCAACTCATCAAAGTCATCCTCCATCCAGCTTTGTTCCGTTGCTGGTGAGGAACTGCGTTCCTTTGGAGGAGGAGAGGTGCTCTGTTTTTTAGAGTTTCCAGTTTTTCTGCTCTGTTTTTTCCCCATCTTTGTGGTTTTATCTACTTTTTGTCTTTAATGATGGTAATGTACAGATGGGTTTTTGGTGTGGATGTCCTTTCTGTTTGTTAGTTTTCCTTCTACCAGACAGGACCCTCAGCTGCAGGTCTGTTGGAGTTTGCTAGAGGTCCACTCCAGACCCTGTTTGGCTGGGTGTCAGCAGCGGTGGCTGCAGAACAGCGGATTTTCGTGAGACCACAAATTCAGCTGTCTGATAGTTCCTCTGAAAGTTTTGTCTCAGAGGAGTACCCGGTTGAATGAGGTGTCAGTCTGACCCCACTGGGGGGGTGCCTCCCAGTTAGGCTGCTCAGGGGTGAGGGACCCACTTTAGGAGGCAGTCTGTCCGTTCTCAGATCTCCAGCTGCGTGCTGGGAGAACCACTACTCTCTTCAAAGCTGTCAGTCAGACAGGGACATTTAAGTCTGTGGAGGTTCTTGCTGAGTTTTTGTTTGTCTGTGCCCTGCCCCCAGAGGTGGAGCCTACAGAGGCAGGCAGGCCTCCTTGAGCTGTGGTGGGCTCTACCCAGTTCGAGCTTCCTGGCTGCTTTGTTTACCTAAGCAAGCCTGGGCAATGGCGGGCGCCCCTCCCCCAGCCTCGCTGCCACCTTGCAGCTTGATCTCAGACTGCTGTGCTAGCAATCAGCGAGACTCCGTGGGCATAGGACCCTCCGAGCCAGGTGCGGGACACAATCTCCTAGTGTGCCGTTTTCCAGGCCCATTGGAAAAGCGCAGTATTAGGATGGGACTGACCCGATATTCCAGGTGCCATCTGTTTCCCCTTTCTTTGACTAGGAAAGGGAACTCCCTGACCCCTTGCACTTCCCGAGTGAGGCAATGCCTCGCCCTGCTTCGGCTTGCGCACAGTGCGCTTCACCGACTGTCCTGCACCCGCTGTTAGGCACTCCCTAGTGAGATGAAACCGGTACCTCAAGCAGAAATGCAGAAATCACCCGTCTTCTGTGTCGCTGGGGCTGGGAGCTGGAGACCGGAGCTGTTCCTATTCGGCCATCTTGGCTCCACCGTTCTATGTAAATTTAAAAAGAGCATTCTGAAATGATTATCTAACATAAAGAGGTACTTTTTCAATTTTAGGGTCTTTCTCAAATGTTAAAAGTTCTGATTCTCCTCTAGGGAGAGTTTCAACAGAACATTTTATTTCCTAATAAACAATTGAAACTTTAGTAGTTACTAATATTGTAAGGTCATTCTCATAGGATCTTTTATCAAAAATGGTGGACCTGGATTCTGTTTGAGGTTTAGGTGTGTCAGTCCTGTCAAGTTGCTATGGCGTCAGGGCAAAGTCAGCCTTAGGCTGCAGCAGAATAGGTGCCTGCTTAGTGGTGTGATCAAAGGCATACAGAAGTCTTACAACCCAGAGCTCTCTCCATCAAACAAGTATTACCACAAAGTTTGAAATCCTGGTGTTAATGATTTATTTTTATGCTTCAGCCAGGGATGACAACAGATTTGATTCCACTTTCTAATGTTGGTAGTGACTGCATCTTTAAGATTGTTTGCCTAAAAGATTGTTAGAAAAGACTAATAATATTGTTTAACAATATCTGTCATGAGTAAGGGCTAGGTTATATTTGACAACCTTATGGGTTATTAATTTTATCATATAAAGCCTAAATACTCTTTGGAAAGGTACTACACCTATCACTTGGTCCATGAGGTCCTGTTTATTTAGTTAAGTCTGTACATATATACATATGAATACATAATTTGTATACATACATATGTAATTATAAATATTTTGGCCATACAAATATACAACTAATATAGTATATGAAATTTCTAGATGCTTCACATCCTGGCTTGGTATGAACTTGGTAGTGTCATCTTGTAAGATTATAGTCATTCTAGTGGGTAAGTAGTGGAATCCTATTATGTTTTTAATTTGTGTTTCTCTGTTGATTAACAATGGTTAGAATATTTTCACATACTTCTTTGCCCTTTGATATGCTTCTTTTATGAAGAATCTGTTTAAGTCTGTTGCATCTGACAAAGGCCTAATATTCAGCACCTATAAGGAACTCAAACAAATTTACAGGAAAAAAAAAACATTAAAAAGTGAGCAAAGGACATGAATAGATACTTTTCAAAAGAAGGCATAACTGTGGCCAACAAGTATATGAAGAAAAGCTCAACATTCCTGATCATTAGAGAAATGCAAATCAAAACCACAATGAGGTATCAGCTCACAAAACTTAGAATGGCTATTACTAAAAAGTAAAAAAATAACAGATGCTGGTGAGGTTGCAAAGAAAAGGGAACATATACACAATTGGTGGGAGTGTAAATTAGTTCAGCCATTATGGAAAACAGTGTGATGATTCCTCAAAGAGCTGAAAGCAGAAATATCGTTTGACCCAGCAACACCATTATTGGATACATACCCAAGGGAATATAAATTATTCTACTGTAAAGAAACATACCCACAAATGTTCATTGTAGCACTGTTCACAGTGACAAAGACAGGGAATCAACCTAATAACCCATCAGTGGCAGAATGAATAAAGAAAACGGGGTACATATACGCTGTGGAATACTATACAGCTATGAAAAAGAATCAGATTATGTCCTTTGCAGGAACATGGATGGAGCTGGATGTCATTATCCTTAACAAACTAATGCAGGAATAGCAAACCAAATACCACATGTTCTCACTTACAAGTGGGAGAGAAATGATGAAAACACGTAGACACATGGAGGGGGCTAACACACACTGGCACTTTTCAGAAGGTGGAGGGTGGGAGGAGGGAGAGGATCAGGAAAAATAACTACTGGTACTAGGCTTAGTACTTGGGTGATGAAATAATCTACAACAAACCCCATGACATGAGTTTACCTATGTAACAAACCTGCACGTGTTCCCTGAACCTAAAATAAAAGTTTAAAATATTTTTTCTTTTCTATTTTTTTGTTTCTATGATATAGAAATAAAATTAATATTTGTATATTGACCCTATAGAGGGAGAATGTGCCAAATTGACTTATTAATTATAGATATTTTTCTGTAGATTCTAAGACCATGATAAACAGAAGCGCTGGGCATTCTTCCCTTAAAATGCTTTCAATATTTTATTATCAGGTAGATATTTACTATCAGCTTTTTGTGCATACATATTATCAGATTATGAAAGTTTCCTGCCATTTCAAGATTGCCCCAAAGTTTTAAGAAACTTATGTATGGATATTGTATATTATTAAATGTATATTCTCCAACAGCTAAGAAAATCATATAATTATTTATTCTGATAAAATGGTGAATTATACTGATTTTTTTCCAAAATTTAGTCAACTTTATAGTCATAGAATAAATGAAGCTTGGTCAAGATGCATTTTCCTTTTGTATGTTTTGGGATTTATTGTTATTTTTATATAGGATATTTTATGTCTATTTTCATAAGAAATATTGAGCTACCTTGTAATTGAAATTTTCCTTTCCTATGAGATTTTTGTCTAGTCTTGGTATCAATAAACCATAGAATAAATTGAGAAGTATTTCATTTTTTTCTTTTCTTCTAAACCTAGTGTTTGAAACATATAATCAAATTAGCATTGTTTCTCTTTAATGCTTGGAAAAATTTATCAGCAAAGTCATGAGAGTCTGAAGTTTTCTTTATGAGTACAAAGTTGACTTTTTCAATAATTTTATATATTTCATCTAAAGTTTTAAATTTATTGGCATAGAGTTTTTCATAATATTCTTTTATTTTTAAATGTCTGTAAAACACATAGGACTTGTAGTGATATCAACCATTTCATTTATTGTACTAATATTTGTGCTTTTTCTTTTATTTCATTTTCTTAATTGATCTTGCTAAGGGTTTATGAATTTGGTTAGCATTTTTTAAAAACCTTTTATCCTTTGGATTTTTCACCATTGTTCTTTTTTTTCTATTTGATTTATTTATGCTCTTTCTTTACTGATTTTCATTGAATTTGCTTCTCTATCTCCTACCTTTTTGAGATTGATACTTGTATCAGGGATTTTTTTTCTTACATATGTACTTAAGAACTTAAATTTTTTTTTTTTCTAAGCTTAGCTCTAACTTCATCCTATAAAACTTGACTTGTTATGTTTTTATTTTCATTTGGTTCAAAAATTTTTTTATTCCTTTAAGATTACCATTTTGACCCACAGGTTAAGTAGGACTAAATTACCTAATTTACAAACATTTGAAAACTTTCCAGTTATGTTTTGGTTTTTATTTCTAGTTTAATCCCACTGTTAACAGAGAACACACTATGTATGATTCCAGCACTGAGAAACGTTTTGAGACTTGCTTTATAGCCCACCATATAATCAATTTTGGTAAATGTTCAGGTCGCACTTGAAAACAATCTGTTTCATGCAGGTGTTAGATACAGGATCCTATTAGTATCAGTTAGGTGAAGTTTATTACTGGTGTTTTCAGATCTTTTAATTGTCTCCTGGTTTTGGTCTGCATTTTAAATCAGCTACTAAAAAGGTGTATTGCAACCTTTAGCTATAATTGTATATTTAGTTTTTCTTATATTTCTGTCTTTTGGGGGCCTTTTTCTATGGTCATTTTCTTCACATAATTTCTCATGGTATATAATATTTCTTTTTTGATTACATTAGATAATTATTTGTCTATTTTATTAAGATAAAAAAACTCAGGATTTTGATTTTCAATTAGATCTGTTCTTTTCGATTATCTGCCTCATTAATTCTAGTTTTATCTTTACTGTTTCCTTCTGTGGGGTAACATAGAGTTACCGTATGACCCAGTAATTTCACTCCTAGGTATATGCCTAAGAGAAATGAAAATATATTTACATTGAAACTTGTATATGAATATTCATAGCAGTATGGTTTGCAATACCTCCAAAGTGGAAACAATCTAAAACATTCATCAACTGATGAATGTACAAACAAAATATGGTATATTCATACAATGGAATATTATTTAACCATAAAAAGGAATAAAAATATGATACATGCTAATACATGAATGAACCTTAAAAACATTACGCCAAGTGAAAGAAGCAAGTCACAAAAGGCCACATATTGTATTATTCTATTTATGTAAGATGTCATAAATAGGCAAACCCATAAGAAAGGACGCTGGATTGATTATTGTCAGAGGCCTTGTGGGAAATAGAATGGGAATAAATATTAATAATAGCTTTTTACGCTCTATGTTCACTACAATACCTATATTATCTGCATGTTTCTTTTTAATAACTTCATTGACATATAATTCACATTGTATAAAATTCACCTTTTAAAGTGCACAATTCAGTGATCTTCTAATATATTAAAAAATTGTGCAACCATCATCGCAATCTAAATCCAGTACATTTTCATCACCCAGAAAGGAATCCCATGCCTACCCAAGAAGTCACCTTCGATTTTTTTTCATGTGACTGTCTAATTCGAATTGTTCCAGCACTATTTGTTGAAAGACTATCTTTTATCAATTTTATTGCTCCTTTTTCAAATATCAGTTGACTATATTTATGTGGGTTTATTTCTTAGCTCTCTGTTCTGTTCCATGTATCTATTTGTCTGTTCTTTTACCAGTACCACACTGTCTTAATTACTACGGCTGTATGGCAAATCTTGAGGTCAGCTAATGTCAGTCTTTCAACTTTGTTCTCCTTCAATACTATGTTAGTTATTCTGGGTCTTTTGCCTCTTTATATAAGCGTTAGAATCACTTTTTCAATGTTCACAAAATAATTTGCTGGGATTTTGATTGGTATTGCATTGAATCTATATATTATGTTGGAAATAACTGTCATCTTGACAATATGGAATATTATTTTCCATGAACATTGAATGTCTCAATTTATCTAGTTATTCTTTGATTTCTTTCATCCAAGTTCCGTAGTTTTCCTTATATAGATCTTATACATATTTTGTTAGATTTATACCTAAGTATTTCATTTTTGGGGTTCTTAATGTAAATGATATTGTGTTTTTAATTTCAAGTGCTTCTCATGCATTGCTGGTATGTAGCAAAATGGCTGATTTTTATGTATTAACCTTTTATCCTAAAACCCTGCTATAGTCACTTATTAATTATAGAATATTTTTGTCCTTTTAAATATTTTTCTACATAGATGATTCTGTCATCTGTGAACAAAGACAGTTTTATTTCTTCTTCACAACCTGTAAATATTTTATTTTTCTGGTCTTATTGCAATAGTTAGGACTCCAGTACAATGTTGAAAATCAATGGTGAAGGGAGACATCCTTGCCTTGTTCCTGACCTTAAGGGGAAAGTTTTGGGTTCTTCACCATTAAGTACATGTTAGCTGTAGGATTTTTTTTTTTTTGTAGATATTGTTATCAAGTCAAGGAAGTTCTCCGTCTTTTTATAGTTTACTGAGAATTTTTTATTGTGAATGGGTTTTGGGTTTTATCAAATGCTTTTTCTGCCTCTATTGATGTGATCATGTGAATTTTCTTTAGCATGTTACTGTGATGAATTAATTGATTTTCTAGTGCTGAATCAACCTTGCATACCTGGGATAAATCTCATTTGGCTGTGGTGTATAATTCATTTTATACATTGTTGGATTTAATTTGCTAATATATTGTTGAAGATTTTTGCATCTATATTCATGAGAGATGCTGGGCTGTAGTTTTCTTTTCTTGTAATGTCTTTAGTTTTGGTATTAGGGTAATGCTAGCCTCGTAGAATGAGTTAGGAAGTATTCCCTCTGTTTCTGTCTGTTAAAAGAGATTGTAGGCTGGGCACGGTGGCTCATGCCTGTAATCCCAGCACTTTGGGAGGCCGAGGTGGGCAGATCACGAGGTCAAGACATCGAGACGGTCCTGGCTAACATGGTGAAACCCTGTCTCTACTAAAAATACAAAAAATTAGCTGGGTGTGGTGGTGGGTGCCTGTAGTCCCAGCAACTTGGGAAGCTGAGATAGGAAAATGGCATGAACATGGGAGGTGGAGCTTGCAGTGAGCCGAGATGGCACCATTGCACTCTAGCCTGAGTGACAGAGCAAGACTCCGTCTCAAAAAAAAAAAAAAAAAAAAGAGATTGTAGAATATTGGTATAATTTTTCTCCTTAAATATTTGGTAGAATTCATCAGCGAACCCATCTGGGCCTCGCGCTTTCTATTTTTGAAGTTTATTAATTATTTGTTCAATTTGTTTATTGGTATGGACCTATTCAGATTCTCTATTTCTTCCCCTGTCAGTTTCAGCAAAGGATGATGTTTCGATGATGGATTTTACATCTTTCCTAATACATGCATTCAATTCTATAAATTTTCCTCTGAACATTGCTTTGATCACATCCCACTCATTTTCATAAATTACATTTTTATTTTCACTTAATTCAAAATATTTTAAACTTCTCAAGACTTCTTCTTTGACCAATGTATTACTTAAAGGTGTGTTGCTTAATCTCCATGTATTTTAGAATTTTTCACCTATCTTTCTGTTATTAGTTTTTAGTTTAACTCCATTGCAGTCTGAGAGCAGATATTGTATGATTTCTATTCATTTAAATTTGTTAAAGTATGTTTTATGAGCCAGAATGTGGTCTCTCTTAGTGAATGTTTGATATGAGTTTGAGAAGAATGTATATTCTGCTGTTGTTGGATGAAGTAGTCTATAGGTGTCCATTATACCTAATTGATTGATGGTGTTGTTGAGTTCAACTATATACTTACTGATTTTCTGCCTGCTGCGTTTTTCTATTTCTGATAGAATAGCAGTGAAGTCTCCAATTATAATAGGGTTCATCTATTTCTACTTGCAGTTCTACCAGTTTTTGCCTCATGTATTTTGATGCCTAGTAGGTGCTTACATTTTAAGGATTGGTTTGTCTTCTTGGAGAATTCACCACTTTATCATTGTGTGATGCCCTTCTTGATTTCTGATAACTTTCCTTGATCTGAAGCTTGTTCTGTCTGAAATTAATATTGGTACTATTACCTTCTTTTGATTAGTGTTAATATAGTATATTTTCCCCACCAATTCACTTTTAATCTATATGTATATTTATATTTAAAGTAGGTTTCTTGTAGAGAACATACAGTTGAGTTTTGTTTCTTGATCCATTCTCACAATCTTCGTCTTTTAATAGGTGCGTTTAGACCATTGATGTTCAAAGTGATTATTGATACAGTTTGATTAATATCTGTAATACTTGCTACTTGTTTTCTATTTGTTGCCCCCTTTCTTTGTTCTTATTTTTGTCTTCCATTCTTTTTCTGCCCTTTGTAGTTTTAATTGAACATTTCATAATTTCATTTTCTCTCCTTTCTTAGCTGTTTTACCTTTTTTAGTTGCTGTAGATTTTACAATATACATTCACAACTAATCCAAGCCTACATTCAAATAACATTATACCACTCTACAGGTAGTGTGAGTAGCTTATAATAAGAAAATAATCTTAGCTCTTTACTCCTATTCTTTGTATCTTTGCTGCCATTTATTTTGCTTATATATAAGCATACATATGCATATATATGATATATACATAAGCATACATAGTCAAATACATTGTTGCTATTATTATATTGAACAAACTGTGTGTTGGGACAATTCAAAATAAGATAAGTAAAGGTTTTAATTTTATTTTTATCTATTCTTTCTTTGAAGCTCTTCCTTTTTTTATGCAGACCTGAGATTCTGATCTATGTTATTTTTCTTCTCTCTATAAAGAACTTCTTTTAACATTTAGTGCAAGGCAGATCTACTGGCAACAAATTTTTGTTTGAGAAAGTAATTCTCCTTCACTTTTGAAGGATAATTTCATAGGGTACCAAATCCCAGAGGGTTTTTTCCCCCTTCAACTCTTTAAATATTTTATTCCACTCTCTTCTTCCTTGTATGGTTTCTGAGAAGTTACATATAATTCTTATCTTTCCTCTTCTATAGATTTTTCTCACTTCTGGCTTCAGAAATTTTTCTCACTTCTGGCTTCATTCAGGATTGTTTCTTTGATTTTCTGTCATTTGAAAATGATATGCTTAGGTGTAGTTTTTAGCATTATTGTGTTTGATGTTCTCCGAGTTTCTGGATTTGTGGTTTGCTGTCTGACTCCAATTTGGGGAAACTCTGTCACTTTTTTTTCCCCCAAATATTTGTCCCGTGCCTTTCCTCTCTTTTTTTTCCTTTTTGAGGAAAAAAAGAGAGGAAAGGCACGGGACAAATATTTGAAAAAATACATGTATGTTGTACCTTTCGTAGTTGTCCCACAGTTCTCAGATATTCTGTTCTGGTTTTATTTTTTCAATCTTTTTATCTTTATTTTTGAGTTTTGGTGGTTTCTATGCAAATATCTTTAAACTCAGAAATTCTTTTCTTAGCTGTGTCCAGTCTGCCACTACACTCATCAAAGGCATTCCTTTTTCTTTTACAGAGTTTATTTTCTTCTTTTATCTCTAGCTTTTCTTTTTGGTTTCTTATTAAAATTTCCATTTCTTACATTGTCCATGTGTTCTTGCATGCTGTTTACTTTCTCTGTTAGAGCCCTTACCATTTTAATCGTAGTTATTTTAAATTCTCAATCTCATAATTCCAATATCGCCACATATCTGAGTCTGGTCCTTATGCTTGCTTTGTCTCTTCAAAGTGTGTATGTGTTTGTTTGGGTTTTATTTATTTATTCATTTATTTGCCTTTTAATGTGTCTTACAATTTTTTCTTGATGACTGGACATGATGTACTGGGTAAAAGAAACTGCTGTAAATAGGCCATTGGTAATGTGATGGTAAGATTTGGAGGAAGGAGAAACATTTTAGAAGGAAGGAGAAACCTATGATTAGGTCTCAGTGTCTTAGTAAGCCTGTATCTTTGACTGTGGACATCACATGTGCTTCTTAGTCCTGCCCTGCCCGCCTTCAGTGGGACAAGATAACTAGAGTGAGCAGCTGTGTTGGGTATTTTTCTTCTTTAATGTGGAAGGTTAGAGGAGGCTGGAGTTAAGTATTTGCCTTCTTTCTTAGCATGCTTTCTGCTGCTATCACAAATGCCTGAGATTGGATAATTTATAATGAGCAGAAGTTTATTTGTTTCACAGTTCTACAGGCTGGGAGGTCCAAGAGAATGGCACTGGCATCGGGAAAAGGCTTCTGTGCTGCATTATCCTCTGGTGGAAGGCAAAAGGGCAAGCAAATGTGCATGACAGAGAGAGAAAATTGAGCCAAACTGTTTTTTAAAATCAGGAACCCACTTCCACAATAACTAACCCCCTCCTGCAGTAATAGGGGTACCCCCATGACCTAAACCCCTCTTAAAGATCCCACCTCTCAACACTGTTATGATGGCAGTTAAACATCAACATGAGTTTTAGAGAAGACATTTAAACCATAGCATCTTTATGTGGAGGAATAGAGCTGGCTACAATTGAGTATTTTTCTTTCCCCAGGTCAGTTTGGCTGATAGTACCATGGTAGGTTAGGCTCTGGTTAGAGTTTCTTCTGAGGGCAGATCCTTTTTAGATAAACAGAATGTTCTGGCATATTTGAAAATAGTTCCCAACCCTAACTTCTCTCCCTATTGGAAACATGAGAAGATTTTTCTCCAATATTCACTAGGAGAAGTGCGTTGAGTTCCTGGAGGCAAAACTCACAAAAATGTGGACTATGACTGGGTTTTTATCTCTTAGATTTGTCCACACTGAGTTTCTATCAATTTTTCAATTTCCGTTCAGGTTTCCATACCTTGACTCTGGTTCCTGCAAAGATTTGTGCTGCATTTGCTTGTCAGTCTTTCCAATCTAGGGAGAAGTGGTTTGTCCTGTGGCCCCACCTCTCAAATGGATTTAAGAAAAATTGTTAATTTTTCAGTTTATTCAGCTTTTTACTTGTTAAAGTGGAAGTTGGTGACATCTAGCTTCTTATGTGCCAGAGTGAAAACCAGAATAACGTTTTCAAAATCTATTTTGCCAATCTTTGGCTTTTGTTTGGAGTACTTGGTCTATCTAAATTTAATATAATTACTGCTAAGGTAGAATTTATGTCTGCTGTTTTGGAAATTGTTTTTTGTTTACCTTTTGTGTTTTTTTTTATCTCTACATTCGTTGATTACTGCTTTCATTGATATTAAATAGATATTTTCTAGGACACTATTTCTATCCCTTTGTTGTTTGTTTTGCTATGCTTTTAAAGTTATTTTCTTAGAATTCTCCTGAGTAGTGCAATTAAAATATTAATTTAAAGCAACATAGTTTAGATTAATACCAAATTGATTTTAATAACATACAAAACTTTAGTCTAATATAGCTTCATGTCCTTTCCCTTCATTTGTAGTATCATTGTTGTACAAATTCCATCTTTTAAAAAAATCTCATTTTAGATTCAGGTGGTACATGTGCAGATTTGTTACTTGAATATATTGCATAATGCTGAGGTTTGAGCGTCAACTGAATTCATCACCAAAATAATGAACATAGCACCTGATAGGTACTTTTTCACCCCTTGCCTCCCTCCCTCCCTTCATTTGGAATCCCCAGTGTTTATTGTACCCATCTTTATGTTCATGTGTATCCAATGATTAGCTCCCACTTATAAGTGAGAACATGTGGCATATGGTTTTCTGCTTCTGCACTAATTCACTTAGAATAATGGCCTCTAGCTGCATCTATGTTGCTACAAAAGACATGATTTTGTTCTTTTTTATGGCTACATAGTATTCCATGGTATATATGTACCACATTTTCTTTATTCAATCACTGTTGATGGGCACCTAGGTTGATTTCATGACTTTGCTAGTGGAAATAGTGCTGTGATAACCATGTGGATGCATGTGTCTTTTTGGAAGAATGATTTCTTTTCCTTTGGGTATATACCCAGTAATGCTATTGCTAGGTCAAATGGTAACTCTATTTTTAGTTCTTTGAGAAATCTCCAAACTGCCTTCCACAGGGGCTGAGTGAATTTACAGTCCCACCAACATTGCCTTTTCTCTGAAACCTCATCAATATCTGCTATTTTTTGATTTTTTAATAGTAGCCATTCTGACTTGTGTGGGATAGTATCTCCTGGTGATTCTGATTTGCATTTCTCTGGTGATTAGTGTTGATGACCATTTTTACATGTTTTTTGGCCACTTGTATGTATTTTTTTTTTTGAGAAGTTTCTGTTCATGTACTTTGCCCTCTTTTTATTGGGGTTGTTGGTTGATTTAAGTTCCTGTAGAGTCTGGGTATTAGGCCTTTGTCAGATCCATAGTTTGCAAATATTTTCTCCCTTTCTGTAGGTTGTTTACTCTGTTGATAGTTTCTTTTGCTGTGCAGAAGCTCTTTGGCTTAATTAGATCCCATTTGTCAGTTTTTATTGTTACATTTGCTGTGAGGACTTAGTCATAAATTCTTTGCCTAGGACAATGTCCAGAAGAGTATTCCCTGTTTTCTTGTAAGAGTTTTAGAATTTGAGGGTTTACATTTAAGTCTTTAATCCATCTTGAGTTAATTTTTGTATATGGTTAGAGGTAGGAGTTCAGTTTCATTCTTCTGCACATGGTTAGCCAGTTTTTCTAGCAACATTTAGTGAATAGAGTTGCCTTTCCCCATTGTTTATTTTTGTCAACTTTGGCAAAGATAAGCTGTTTGTAGATGTGTGGCTTATTTTCTGAGTTCGTTATTCTGTTCCACTGGTCTCTGCATTTATTTTTTGTACAAGTACCATGCTGTTTTGGTAACTGTAGCTTTGTAGTGTAGTTTGAAGTTGAGTAATGTGATGCCTCCATATTTGTTCTTTTACTTAGGATAGCTTTGGTTATTCGAGCTCTTTTTTGGTTCCATATGAATTTTAGAATTTTTTTTTCTAATTTTGTGAAGAATGATGTTGGTAATTTGATAAGGATTGCATTGAATCTGTAGATTCCTTTGAACAGTATGGAAATTTTAACAATATTGATTCTTCCAGTCCATGAGCATGAAATGTTTTTCCATTTGTCTGTGTTATCTATGATTTGTTTCAGCAGTGTTTTTTAGTTCTCCTTGTAGAGATCTTTCACCTCTTTGGTTATATATGTTCTGGGGTACTTTTTGTGTGTGCGTGGCTATTGTAAATGGGATTGTGCTGTTGACTTGGTTCTCAGCGTTATTGGTATACATAAATGCATTATATGCAATTTATGCATTGATTTTGTATCCTGAAACTTTACTGAAGTAAATTATTGTATCAGGCTAGGAGTCTTTTGGTAGTCTTTAGGATTTTCTAAGTATAGAATCATATCGTCAGCTAAGAGAGATAAAAATTACATCTTTAATAGCACATTGACACAGTTTTATAATCATTGCTTTATTTGGTTGTCTTTTAATCTGACAAGAGAATAAAAGACTTACAAACAAAAATGCATTCATACTTTTTTTTTTCATTTTGCTATTTAGTTACCTTTAGTGGTGCTTTTTATTTCTTTAGGTGGATCTGAGTTACTGTCTACTGTCCTTTTATTCTGCCTGAAGAACTCCCTTCAGCATTTTTTTGGTACATAAAATCTGCTGGTGATAAATTACACATTTTGTTCTTCTGGAAAATTTCAAAATTTTCTTCTTTGGTCTTCAGTGTTTCCAATGAGAAGTCTGATGTTAATCTTACTGATGAGCTCTTCTATATAAACAGTCACTTAGACTGTGTTTGATTTTATTAGTTGTTTGTCTTATATTAAATCACTCTTGCATTCCTGAGATAAATTCTACTTGGTCAATGTGTATAAACCTTTTAATGTGCTGTTGGATTCATTTTGGCCATATTCCATCAAGAATTTATGCATCTATGTTCATAAAACTTTAGTCTGTAGTTTTTTCTTGAGTTGTCTTTGGATTTGGTATCATGGTAATGCTGCCCTCATAAAATATTTTAGAAAGTTTTCTCTACTCTTTCCTTATTTTTTGTGGAAGAGTTTGAGTAGAATTAGTGTTAATTCTTTCTTAAATGTTTGGTAGAATCCATCAGCGAAGATCATCTATTCCTGGGTTTTTCTTTGTTGGAAGGCTTTTGGTTACTGATTCCATATCTTTAGTTGTTATAGGTCTGTTGAGATTTTCTATTTCTCCTTGAGTCAGTTTTTGTGATTTGTGTGTTTCTAGGAATGTGTACATTTAATTTAGATTATTACTTTTAGATGTACAATTGTTCACAGTATTCTCTTCTAACTCAATTATTGTAAGTTTGTAATGTTACTTTATTTCTAATTTTTGCATCACCTCTCTCATTCTCTTTAATTTTTTTTTTTAGTCTAGCTAAAGGTTTGTCAGTTTTGGTGATTTTTTTTAAAGAACTAAATTTGGTTTTGTAAATTCTATTTTTTTCTATTTTTTTTTTTTTAATTTCTTACTGCTGTCTTTGGGTTTAGTTTACTTTTCTTCTTGTAGTTGTTCATGGTGTGATTTTTGGTTGTTGATTTGATATCTTCCATCTCTTTTAATGTAGGCATTTGTAACTACAAATTTCCATCTAAACACTATTTTCACTGCATCCCAAAAGTGTTCGTATGTTGTGTTTTTGTTTTCATTCATCTCCAAGTATTTTCTAATTTTTCTAGTGATTTCTTTTTTGATACCCATCCAATCAGGGAATAACATTATTTGAAGACTGATATCATGTTTTTTATACAATATTCTATTTTTAGTTTACACTTTCTCATATGTTAAGAGTCAACAAGTTGCAGTGCCACAGTTTTTATAAAGAAAATACTATTGAAACAGCAATGCTCATTTGTATATGCATTTTCAATGGCTGCTTTCAAGCGATAGCAGTATAGTTAAATAGTTGTGCCTCAGACTCTATGACCTCTAAGCCTAAAATATTTATTACCTGTCTTATTAAGAAAAAGTTTGCCAACTCTTTGTTCAGATTGTTTACAATTAATGTAATTAATTGTAATTTAGCTTATTTTAATGTTGACACATTTAACTAGATCATTTTGGTATTTGTTTTCTATTTGTCCTATCTCTTCTTATTTATAATATATAAGCTTTACTACAGTATCTATTTCTCCCCTCTCATTCTTTGTATTATTTTATTTATTTTACTTTTACATGTTACAAACCCCTTAATACATTATTTTACGTATCACTAATCCCTTAAGAAAACTGAAAAATGACCTCCCTAAAGAAACCAATCTTTTTATGTGCAACACATATTTGCCGTTTCCAGAACTTTTCTTTCTCTTTCCTTTCTTTTTCTTTTCTTTTCCCTTCTCTCCCTCCTTCCTCTTCTCTCTTTTTTCTCTCTTTCTCTTTCTTTCTTTCTTCCCTCCATCCATCCTTCTCTCCCTCCCTCTCTTTTTCTCTTTCTTTCTTTCTTTCTCTCTTTCTTTCTTTCTTTCTTTACTTCTTTCTTTTCTGTCCTCCCTTCCTCCCTCCCTTCCTCCCTCCCTTCCTCCCTCCCTTCCTCCCTCCCTTCCTTCCTTCCTTCCTTCCTTGCTTGTTTCCTTTTCTTTTTCTTTCTTCCTTTCTATCTCTTCTTTGCTGTCATACTAAGAAATACAATTTCTATTACAATGCACACATTTACACACATGTAACTGAAAATAGAGTGCCACAAAACAAAATTTGTCCTTATTACATGAGACACATTCTGATATTTGCTATTGCACTCAGCTTCACTTTTAACAAAACTCATTGTGATCAAGTAATTTAATTTCATGAACTGTTAAGGAGTTTTAGCCTGTAGTTTGAACAGTGCTGACTTTTACAAAGTTTGCTTATTTCCATCTCCCAGCTTTACTGAGATATAATTGACAAATAAAATTGTATAAATTTAAGGCATAAAATATGATAATTTGGTATACATATATAGTGAAAAGATTAGCACAATCAAGTTAGTTAACACATCCATCACCTCATATAGTATTTGTGTGTGTGTGTGTATGTATGAAAGCACTTAAGACCTATTATACTAGTAAATTTCAAGTATACAATATAGTACTATTAATGATAGTCACTATTCTGTACATTAGAATCCCAGAACTCATTCATATTCACTGAAAATTTATACATTGTGACCAACATCTCTCTATTCTCCCACCCAGCCTCTCACAATCACCATTCCACTCTGTGCTTCTATAAGTTCGTCTTTTAGATTCCATATATAAGTGAGATCAGATAGTATTTGTTTTTTTGTCTGATTTATTTCACTTAGTATAATGCCCTTGAGGTTCAAACATGTTGCAAATGGCAGGAGTTACTTGTTTTTATGGATAAATAATATTCTATTGTATATACATACCACATTTTTAAATCCATTCATCCATCAGTGGATGCTTTGGTTGTTTCCATGTCTTGGCTATTGTGAATAATGCTCTAATGAACGTGAGAGGACAGATATCTCTCTAAGATCTTGATTGTGTTTCCTTTAGATATATAACCAGATGTGAGATTGCTTGATCATTTGGTGGCTTTATTTTTTGTTTTTTGAGAAAGCTCCATACTCTTTTCCATGATGATTGCATCAATTTACATCCCTACCAACGGTGCATGAAAGTTCCCTTTTCTCCACAACCTCACCAACACTTATCTCTTGTCTTTTTAATAATATTCATCCTATTAGGTATCAAGTGGTATCTCATCGTGGATTTAATTTGTATTTCTCTGATAATTAGTGATGCTGAGCACCTTTTAATGTACCTGTGGTTCATTTGTATGTCTTCCTGGGAAAATTGTCTATTCGGATCCTTTTTTAAATAAATTACTTATTTGTTTGCTATTGACTTATAGGAGTTCCTTTATAGTTTGAGTATTAACCCTTTATTAGATGTATGGTTTGAGAATATTTTCTCCCCTTCTGTAGGTTGACTTTTCATTTTATTGATTATTTCCTTTGCTTGTGCAGAATCTTTTTAGTTTGATGTATTCTCAGTTTATTTTTGGTTGCTTGTACTTTGATGTTATACCCCAAAAAAATCACTGCTAAGACAAATGTTAATGAGCTTCTATGTGTTTTTTTTTTTTTTTTCTAAGAGTTTTATGGTTTTAGGTCTTACATTCTTGGTCCTTAAACCATTTCAAATTATTTTTTTGAATGGTATAAGGGATCCAATTTTATTCTTTTGCAAGTGGTTATTCGGTTTTCCCAACACCATTTAGTGAAGAGACTATTCTTTCACCATTGTGTATTCTTGGCACCCTGGTCAGGTATTAGTTAATTTTGTTTATGTGAGTTTATTTCTGGACTCTCTATTCTGCTCCATTGGTCAATGTATCAGTTTTTAGGCTGGCACTATGCTGTTTTGATTACTACTATAGCTTTGTAATATAATTAAAACTTTTTTAAATTTTTATATGTTTTTGGGGAACAGGTGGTATTTGGTTACATGAGTAAGTTCTTTAGTGGTGAGTTGTGAGATTTCGGTGCACCCGTCACTCGAGCAATATACACTGAACCCAATTTGTAGTCTTTGTAATATCATTTTAAATTAAGTAATGTGATGCCTCCAGCTTTTTTTTTGTTTTTAACTCAAGATTACTTTGGCTCTTTCGGAGTCTTTTGTAGTTTTACATGAATTTTAGAATTTTTTTCTCTATTTGTGAAAAATGCCATTTAAATTTTGACAGGGATTGTATGGAATCTATAGACTACTTTGGGTAGTATGAATATTTAAACAATATTAATTCTGACTCATTATCACAGATATCTTTCCATTTATTTGTGTCTTAATTTTTTTCATCAGTGTTTTATAGTTTTTAATGTAAAATCTTTTACCTCCTTGGTTAATTTATTCCTAAGTATTTAATTGCTTTTGATGCAATTATAAATGGGATTGTTTTCTTTATTCTTCAGACAGGAAAAAGTCCATTAAAAACATTTGCTAATAGCAAAACTAGCACAAATTTCCCTTTTCTAATTCACAGTTTCATGGATAGAAGATTCATTCTTAGCATAGATCTTAGCATCCTCAGCATACATTTTTTTCCTTTCCTTACCAATTCAAGAAGTTTTACATTTTCACTCATAGGTAGAACTTGGCCACTTCTATTTGACATATCCAAATTGCCAGCATCATTACTCTTGTGCTTTGGAGCTATTATTAAGTAAAATAAGAATTACTTGGACTCAATTACTATAATACCATGACAGCCAATCTAATAGAAATGGCTACTAAGTAACTAGTGGAAGGGTGGTATATACAGTATAGATACTGTGGACGAAGGGATGGTTTCTCTCCTGGGTGGAAAGAGTAGGATGGCATGATATTTCATGATGGTACTCAGAATGGTATGCAACCTACAAATTGTTTATTTCTAAATTTTTCAATTTAACATTTTTGGGCCACAGTTGACCCTGGGTAACTGAAACTGTGGAAAATGAAATCACGGAAAAGTGGGGACTACTGTAATTTCAAACACTTTTGAAAAAACTAATAAATATAGTGAGGTTATCTGATTGCTCCTAATGCCACTGGAAAAACTGGTGAAAGAAAAGAATAAACTCAGGGATTTGAATTCCTAGCTGAAGTACCACATGAATGACCAGAACACTTCTAGGTCTGCCCTGAAAGAGATTCTCATCTCTTATAGCTACAAAGCTGAAATTGCTGAAAATCAAACACAGAATATTATCCTGTAACTGGATGAATTATAATATCAAGGTGAACTCTCAGCCTTTCAAGGTGCCTGCTGCTAAAGTGAATGCATTGATTAGGAAACAGTGGGATCCTATAAGTTGGAATGGGGATATATGGGAAGACCCTCATGAAGCTGAAATGTTGAGCCCTTAAATTCTGATAAGTCTTTGACAATAGAAGAGGTTTTCTCACCTGCTGGGAATCAGCCTTCCTAATTCCAGTGGTAGCAGCCGTTACAACCACAGGGGTAGTGGCCTTTCTCTCCCTGTCTGAGTAGATTAACTCTGCATTGCCTGAGGAAACTGTAATGTCCTCCCTTGAAGCAGTTGCCATGCAAGACAATCCTGATTATCCTCAGAACTCACTCCCACAACACCACTTTAGTCCTATACCTATAATTAGATTTACATTTAAGCAGGGTCCTGAAGGTGAGGTACAAAGTGTGACTAATGAGGAAATGTTCTATCTTTCAAAATAACTAGTTGTGTTTTCTAATTTATTCAGACAGAAATCCAGGGAACTCTTGTGGGAATGCAGTCTAAGGGTATAGTGAAAGAAACATAAAGTTGGAACAGGTCAAAGTTATTGATATAGCCTCACTAAGAAGAGATTCTGCATCTTTCTTTCTTTCTTTCTTTCTTTCTTTCTTTCTTTCTTTCTTTCTTTCTTTTCTTTCTTTTCTTTCTTTCTTTCTTTCCTTTTCTTTCTTTCTTTTCTCTTTCTTTCTTCTTTCTTTCTTTCTTTTCTTTCTTCTTTCTTTCTCTTTCTTTCTCTTTCTTTTCATTCTTCTTTCTTTTCTTTCTCTCTCTCTTTTCTTTCTTTATTTCTCTTTCTTTTTTCCTTCATTCCTTCCTTCATCCTTCTTTCCTTTCTCCTCCCTTCTTCTTTCTTTCTTTTTTTCTTTCGTTTGTTCTTTCTTCTTTCTTTCTCTTTCTCTCTTTCTCTCTCTCCCTCCCTCCCTCCCTTCCTTCCTGTTTCCTTCCTTCTCTCTTTCTTTTCCTTCTCTTTCTTTTTTTCCTCATTTTTTAAATCCAAGTTCCCATCTGATGTGTTTTTCTTCTGCTTTAAAGAACTTATTTCAGCATAGGTCTTGGAAGCATATGTTAGCTAGTTATTTTAATATGTTATCTTATATCTTGAATCAGATATGTTTCTGGAAGTGGAGAACAGGCCAAGGGATAAGGCATTGAATTGAGAAGGTAAGCTTCAGAAGATATATGCTACAGAGGTTATCAGTAAAAAAAAAAAATAGACTTGCTTAATCCAACAGTAAATACAGTTTCACTTTTTAAAATTTAGACAAATGGTGAAGGTCAATAGATAAAGGCTGAAAATAATTTTTGAGCAAGCTTGTTATTAATGATCACAGGAAATATATTAAAATCTACTTTCATTTCTCTACTTTTGTCTTTAGACTCTAATTAGTTGTAGACCTCACATTAGGGTGCTCCAGTGTCCTAAATCAAAGATTATCACGGAAGTTACAATTCATGCTTAGTATAATATCGAAATACTTAGTAAAATGCAGATGGTCAATAAATATTGATTAATGGACACATAAATGAATGGGTCAAAGTTTTAGTTTCTAAGTAGGCCTTGGAGAGGAACCTCCTTTTCTTTATACACAGACAGAACACAAAAGATCTCAAAACATGAAATGACTTTTTTTCCTGTATCCAAGGAGGGAAGAGGGAGATTGGGGTTGTGGACACACAGTGTTTAATGAATTCTAAGTGAAATTTTTCTCTATATCCCTAAAGCATTATTATTCCTATTATCCATTTCTGAAAATTTGTAAATGGAATTGATTATTCAGAAATCAACTATTCATGTGGAAAAACAAACTTACTTTCAAGAAGTCAACTAAGAAAAACTTAGTTGGCATATAGTAAGATTGGCTTGGGAGAAATGTTGGTAGATACAAATCTGGCAGCTTAATATGAATTTCTAGTTATTGAATGTAACTGCCAAAATATTGTTCTTTTTTGAAAAGGAAACATAAAAGAATCAAAGGGCAACATAAATAACTCATATATCATTCATAAGAAAACCCTGTTTAAGTGATAATGGTGAAATTTTTTTATTTGTTTCTATTCCTCAGGCTTCTTATTGGACTAATCTAAACAATTCTTTATAAAGCCTGGTTCTTCTAGTCAGTACTTGCAAAGGATATATGGCAGCAGGTTTCCTAAGAAATTTGCAGGGTAACCTTCCATAAAAACTCTAGATTAACCCTGAAACAAAACTTCAAATTTCAGAGAACTCAAAGTCACTAACCTATCTACTGACACCAGAAATGCTGTGACCCTTTAAGGATACAATATTACATTGTTCGACCAAAAGCTAGAAAATGCCAATGAGGATCTTAAAAGCACCACTACATACTGATCTATTCAATGTTATCCATGTGTTGATAGAGATCACAGTCAGAAGCATCATTGTCCTTTCATGTGTATAATCAGTAAGCACATAATTAAGTAGGATGCTCTTATGACTGACGTTAGAGCTACTTTCTAGACAACGGTCATTACTTTTTGTATAGCTCTAAAGAATATTGCAGAAAAAAATGCCTCAATGATCATTATGATGAAAGTTAAGCTTTAGGTATCTTGTCCAAGGTCATTACAATTGCTAAAAGTTTTATATTTTTTGGGGTGAGGAGGAAGATTTTCTAAATTGTAATAATCACTTCACTACTTCTAAGGTTAAATAAGTTTCAAGTTTTTTGAAAACTTTATAATAATAATGTTTACAAAAATAATTAGAAGAACAAAAGAGGCCACTCAGACTGAGAGACATTAGAGTGTTTATATTTTTACAATAATTTTAATAATTCTGTGCTGATAAACCTATCAATGCAATAGCACACAAAGCCTAGAAAGAGACCCATTCATGTATAGAACACTTAGCATGTAATAAAGCTAGCATTTCAAGTAAATGTAGATATTCCAATTAATGATACTAAGTAATTGAAAAAAATTAGGAAGTTCAATTGTCTATATCAAATGATGTAATACAATTAAATTTTAGTAGTATTCAGAATTAAATTTAATAAAACTATAAAAAATAAAATATAGCTAAAATATTAAATCTTGGAAAGCAGGAAATGCCTGCCTAAGAATAATTATAAAATAAAACTAAATGGAAAAAAATAGATCTTAATTTAATTTTTAAAGAAATCATATATGTAAGAATAGCTACAAATTTAAAACAAATAACTTGTATAATTTGCATAAGTTTTATGAAAGAAGAAATATTTCTAACTTCATAGACAAAGGATTATTATACAAAATAGAAAACATAAGCAAAAATACATGAGATACATAACTGCAATTCACAGAAGAACTAAAACAAGTCATCAACATATATGTAGGAAAGATTTAATGCCACTAATAATCAAACCAGGGTAAATTAAAAATTCAAGTAAGATACTTTTTCACCTAACAAATCAGTGAAGATTTAAAAATATAATGATGATTGATTTTGGTGAGAGTGCAAAGAAATTTGTACCCTCATAAGCTGAGCAGAAGATAAGACAGACAACAGAATATAGAATAGTTAAACCATAATAGATACAGACTGAGAAATTCTGTATAAATGTTAAAATTCAGTCTTTAGTAGGATATTTGATGACATGAGAAAATAGTGATGCTCAATTGTTGAGTGACATGTAGAATTGCCTTAAAATAATTTTATCTGTCACTTAAGCTATATCTGTATTTCAGGAAGGATATACCCCAGTCATAGATTTTCTTAATAAGTTGCCCCATTTTCCAAGTTTAGCTAATTAACATTTATGTCTTCTATAATCAGGAATAGTTATTAACTGACACAGAAACAATTTGGAAGCATATGTAGCAAAAAGATAAAAATTATTGCATCTAAATAATGATAAAGTACCAATCATTTAAAAAATTATTATATCTTCTAAATGTTCTATAATGAATATATAATTTTTATAATAAGATAATACCCTTGATAACCCTACTTATGTGTGTATGCACATGTACACATTTAACATGAAAAGAACTATAAATAAATATACAAATATAATTTTGATGCCTTGTGAATGGTGAGGTTTTTGATAGTTTTAATTTTCTTCCTTATACCTTCTGATATTTTCTATTTTCTATATTTTTAAAATCTATTGTATAACAAAAATGTAAAGGTTATTTAGATATCTTTGCTAGGTTATGTTTAGATATTGCTTGATATTTATGTAGTAAAGTTTTTGTACTTGTGCTGTAATTAGAAGCAGAGTTTCTCTGCATGAAAGTGGTGAGTATTTATGTATTTAAATGATTCGCAAATTAAAGCACCATCTAACAGCTTGCAATTCTTGCTGGAATGGAGATGTTAAATCCTGATGTGAAACAGGAGAGAAACCTTATGACTGCCAAACAGTTAATCACAATAGGGCTTCAGTGACAAGGGAATTTACTTCCTAGTTATTTTGCTCTTTCTGTTTCTTTTGGTGGCTGGAAAAATAAGAAAGACAGGAGCAGAAAAGTCAAAAAGAGTGGACAGGTGGTCATACATTTATTTAACTTTATTACATGAATGGGGACTAGTTGGTGGCTGACATACATCAAAACAGCGTACAAATAATTGAGGAAACAAAAGCCAGCTGAAAGTTGAGTACAAGCTACTAGGAGGTCACTTAACCTCAATCTGGACTGAAATCGTAGAACAGTGTTAGGAGGAATTCTGACACAATATAAAAATTCCAGGTGAGTGGTAAAAAGTGACCCTTTCAACACTGTGTACAAAGCAAGGTTAGATTAAATAGAGATCGATAACTTTTGAAGACTAATTCAAAAAGAACAAAATTATACTGAGGAATTGCCTTTCTTGATTAACTTGCTTTGTAGTAGCATTAACCCTTTTTTCACTTTTTTGTTGTTGTAAAATATATATAGCACAAAATCTGACATTTTAAGCCATTTTAAGTATACAATTCAGTGGCATTAATTACATTAATAACGCCATGCAACCATCATCACTATCTCTAAAAGCTTTTTATCACCCCAAACAGAAACTTTCTAGCCTTTAAGCAATAACTTCTCAATCTCCCATACACTTGCCCTTAGTAAATTTTAATCTATTTTCTGCCTCTACGTATTTGCCTATTTTAGATATTTCATGTAAGTAGAATCATATAGTACTTGTTTATTGTGTGTCTGGCTTATTTCACACAGTATATTTTCAAGTTTTGTCCATGTTGTAGCTTGTATCACAACTTCATTTCTTTTTATTGCTGAGTAATAGTCCATTGTACGTATACACCACATTTTCTTTACCTATTCAACTGTTGTTGGGCACTTACATTGTTTTTACCTTTTGATTATTGTGAATAGCGCTGCAATGAATATTCAGTTATGAATATCTGTTTAACTCCCTGTTTTAATCCTTTTGGGTATGTGCCAAGGAGTGGAATTGCTGGGTCATATGATAATTATATGTTTACTATTTTGAGGAATTGCCTTACAGTTTTTCACAGTGACTACACCAATTTACTTTCCCACCAGCAATGTATTAGGGTTCCAACTTCTTTACTTACGTGGCAACGCTTGCTATTTTCTGTTTTTGTTTTGTTTTAATTATTATGGTCTTCTACTAAATGTGAAATGGTAACTCATTATGGCTTTTATTTGCACTCCTTTAATGATTAATGATGTTGAACATCTTTTCATGAGCTTATTGGCCATTTGTATATCTTCTTTGGAGAAATGTCTATTTAAGTCCTTTACCTATTTAAATTTTTTTTGTCTTTTGTTGTTGAGTTGTAGGAGTTCTTTATATATGCTGGATATTAAACCCTTAAAATATGTTATTTGCAAATATTTTCTCCCTTTCTAAAGGCTATGTTTTCACTTGCTTGATAGTGTCCTTTGATGCATGAAAGTTCTTAATTTTGATGAAGTTCAATTTATATATTTTTCCTTTCATTGCTCATACTTTTGGTGTTATATCTAATTCTTCATTATCAAATCTAAGGTCATGAAGATTTAGTTTGGTTTTCTTTTAAAAATGTTGTGGTTTTAGCTCTTATATTTCAGCCATTGATCCGTTTTTGAATTAATTTTTTTGTATATGCTATGAACTAAGGATTCAACTCTGTTTTCATGTGATGAAAATCCATTTGTCCCAGGACCATTTGTTGAAGAGACTCTTCTTTCCTCATTAAATGAACTCATCACTTTTGTCAAAAATCAATTAGCCATAGATACATTGGTTTATATTCCATATATAACTCTCAATTTCCTTCCATTGGTCTATATATCTTTCTTAATGTCAGTACTACACTGGCTCATGTACTGTAGCTTTGGAGTAAGTTGTGAAATTGGGAAGGATGAGATCTCCAACTTTGTTTTCTTTTTTCAATATTGTTTTGACTATTCAGAACCCCTTTCAATTCCGTGTGAATTTAAGGATTGACTTTTTCATATCTGCCAAAATGGCTGTTAGAATTTTGATAAAGATTACACTGAATCTGTAGATTACTTTGGGTAGCATTAACATCTTACCAATATTAGGTTTTATTATCCATGATCACAGGAAGTTTTTCTATTTATTTAGGTCTTTTGAAATTTATTTCAGCATTGTTTTATAGTTTTCAGTGTACAAGCCTTTTACCTCTGTGTGTGTGTGTGTATAATTTTTTTCTTCTCACTAAAACAAGAGGAAAACTGAGTTGAAAAGTTGACTAATTTATCTGTTGAATAAGTAGCCTGTGTTATGAGCAACACTGGGTGTTCAGAACCAGACTTCAAGCCTCTTGAGAGCTCATAAAACTCAAACTAATAACATGGTAATAAAAGGTGCCCCTGCTTTAATTTGAAGTGTATAGCAAGTCTAATTACATCTTTCTTGAATTTCTGAGGACATGCAAATTCCTCAGTGAGATAATTCTGAGCATCAATTAGTTATGAAATAATTGTAAGCAGCTAATTTTCAGAGGATTGAGTGGATTGTGCAGAGTTTTCAAAAATGGCTTGGGAATTTTGGCATCTTTAACAGACACAATAGCTGATATTGTCATGATAATTTTTTTCTTAAAAGCAGTAATAAAATATTTTATTTTAATTTATCAAGATTTTTAAAACAAATGCTTCAAATGAAAACAAGACAAAAACAAACAAACAAACAAAAAACAGAAATGCTGGGGCAAACCTTGACATGAATCTAATGTTTAACCCAGGATTCCTTAAAACAGTCTCATGATGGCCCGGCCAATCCTGAGCTGTCCCTCCATGGTGAAACCCTCAACAGCTTCTGCCAGACAAACTTCCAGGAATTGGGAGAGCTAGAGAAGACTGTTTTACTCAAACATCTCCTTCAATATAAGTGAGTCTGAAGGGTTTTACTATTTCAGAGTATTTTGGCAAAAGATATCTTTAGATTTTTGTGAGTCTGAGAAATTTTAAACTTTTCTAACATCTTATAAAACTATATGGACTTTAAATTTTGATATTTAGGATAGGATTTAACTAATAAATATTTGGGAGGATTTGCAGAATTAAATCACAAATATCCCATCTGTCTTTGTCTGTCTTCTTCATGCAATCTTTCTGGAAATAATGTCCTTTTCCTTTTCTCTCTCTCTCTCTATATATAAACGCCCAAATTCTCATTTACTTTCCTTTTGCATTCCTCCAAGCTCTGATTGTTTTCTTAAAATACATAAAGCCCTGATGACTAGAAAGTTGAGGGCTTCAAAGTCCATGTCTTAAAATTTATAGTGTAGCTGCTTGAATTTTATAATAATATAGGAATGATGTGGGAGTTGATGGTGTAAAACAAATTATAAAGTTGTAGCAGAGGATTTATGAAAACCCTAGTGTGGTGTAAAAAGATCACATTTCTCAGAAAGTAGGTGTCAATTTCTCAACTAAGACTCCTTGGACATGAAAAAAAAGAGGTGTAAGGAGTTTCAAAGAATTATTATTTGTAGCATTAATAAGAAAATGCTACTCTGTTAATACATAGCAGCATTTATTAGATAGCTTTACAATATTGTGGTAAATGTCCTTCAAAATAATCTTCAGAGGTAGATTATTAGGACACATTTTCAAATAATAAAAGAAGAATAGTAAACCAAATGATTTTAGAGGCAAACAGTAACCACATGTTGTATTAATATATATATTGCCTGGACCACACACATAGGGTACCCAAGAAATGACTGTTAGATTGTATGTCAGTGCAGCATTGTTGTCCTTTTTTTAAATAAGAAAAGATATGAAATTAAAAGTAAAGAAAGTTGGCCTTTGGACTACATGGGTTTGAGCTGTGTGGGCTCACTTATAGATGGATTTTCTTCCATCTCTGCTACCCCTAAGATGGCAAGACCAGACCCTCCTCTTCTTCTTCCTTCTCATCTCACCCAAAAACAATGAGGATGAAGCCCTTTATGATGATTCAGTTTCACTTAATAAATAGTAAATATATTTCCTCTTCCTTATGATTTTAATAACATCTTCTTTTCTCTAGCTTATTTTATGGTAAAATATAGTCTATAATACATATGCAAAATATGTATTAATCAACTGTTTATGTTAGCAGTAAAGCTTCTGGTCAGCAATAGGCTATTAAATAGTCAAGTTTTTGGAGAATCAAAAGTTATTTGTAGATTTTTGACTGTGCCACAGGTTGTCACCCCAACCCCTATGTTATTTAAGGGTCAACTGTATACAAATCCTTGGTTCTGGACTCACAGAACTATCTTTCAGAAAAGTATATTCTGCAAAAATTCTGGGGAATAGAGATGCAAAATAGAGGCTAACTGGGCAACTTCACTTGCATGCCTGCCTATACCCCAATCTGAGGAAGACTACCTCATGCACAGTCATTCTGATGGGCAGTAGGTATTTTTAAAATTTGGCCCAATTAAATTGGTCCAAGAGAGGGCACTAGGTACTGGACTGTCTGGTCATGATTTGGTGAGTCATGTATTTCCTGTTTGACCTAGCTTTACGAAAGATGTGGCAGCCCAATAACATTTCTCTCTCAAGCATTTTCAATTAGAAAACTGAAAGGAAAAAGTAGTTCGTGGTGGGACCAGAGGATGAATAGAGGCATTAAGAGAAGACATGAAATAGAATTGCAACTAAACAAACTGAGAACATGTTTAAAGCAAACTTGGAAGACAGCATACACTGAGTAAGCATAACGAAACCAGTCAGTAGAGACATGGGAAGAGAAGAACAAGGTAGATGGGCAAAGAAAGACATTATGAGCTGGAGAGACTCTGTAGTGCCAGAGAATGCACCTCCTTGCCTCAGAAGGCTTCCCAGCTTCCTGTTATGGTTCCTTCCGGTGAGGCTGTATGGCAAGATGCTGGATTTCTGTGAGGTTCCTGTACCTTTTCATTAAAAAAAAGCCCAAACCAATAATTTCTGGAGGCAGCTTGAATGGGTCTCTCTTTCTTAAATCTCAAAACCCATTATCAATAAACCCCAAATAAGCCTCACAATCCCCAGAAAATACTATTTTAAGCACAAGAGCCCTATCCATATTTGTAGTTTTATCAAGAGCTGTAACAATGCTGAAACATATATACAATTTTTGGTTATAGGTACTGCTAAACACAGCTGTGCAACTTGGAGTGCTTCTTGCTGTCAGGTTGTAGAAAAGAGTCCTGGTAAAGATCATAAAGAGGAATGTCTTTTGTTCATGACACAGTTACCTACTTCCCACTGCAGTGTCAAGGAAGCTGGTAGGAGTGGCTATGGGTGAAATGAAGAAGAAGGCTGTGAATGAAGTACACAGAATTGTTTCTAATATTGGAATATAGCATGAAGACTGTTGTTGGGGCATAGAATTTTGGAGCTCATAGGACTTCAGGGAGCATTTTATCCAATCTTCTCATTTTGTAGAAGAAGCTGAGGCCTGAATGCCTGATGATGTTCCAAAGACAACTAATTATTATGCACAGAGCAGGGAGCTGATACCAAGTTCCCTGCCTCCTAGTCCAGCAGTCTTTCCTCCTTATCTAGTAGCCACCTTCTTTCCTTGTGGATCGTTTTAGGGCAGTTAGCTCAGTGGCTTACCCACAGGCTGGGGGATGGACTGCAAGATCTTGGGTTTCATTAGATAATTAAGTGTGTGTTGCTTTGATTCTCAGTAATATGAGAATACTAGAGAAGTGGGAAATAAGAACATAAGCTGCCCAGATTTAAGCTTTTAAAGCTTTTATATCTTAGAAATTGATGCACATCAACCTTCAGGGCCTAGATATCAGTCTAGCCTTTCACTAAATAGAAATATTTTGAGCTTGAAGTCGTGAATGTCTCCTAAGAAGTTGTAAAAGAGTCAGAAATCATAGCCCATGAACCGAGGTAGTAAGAGTAAATTCCGAGATTGTAAGCACATTGAACAAGGTCAAAATTATGCTTTGTGGTTCAAATTTTTATTTCTGTGCGTTGCATATGCCATGAGGTTATTTTCTCAGAGATGGCTGAATTTTAATTGAGTTGTCACCTGTAGTATATTTTGCCCACTGAGCAAAAAGCCTGCAAATTCAGCTTGGAGGATTTGCCTGAGGCAAGGTGTCATAACCATTCACAAATCACCACTTGTATCCTGTTTACATCACCTTTGCCCCCACACAAGTCTACGTAACTGATCTCATTTGCCTTTTGCACAAAGGAAGAATTAGGCCCTATAAAATCACTGTTGCATAACTGTAGATATCATAATACCGTGCTAAAGTAAATGACCAAAACAATGAGTCTACTAACCTGAATAATATCTGAACAAAGAGTATAAGAGTAAAAGTGAGTAATGCAAAGCCACATAATACTAACTGCCATTTATTAAGTGTCTACTATGTGCCAAACATAGTTCATAGTTATTTAATTTCCTTATGATTATCCTGTGAGATAACTTTGGCTATATACATGTCATAAGTGAGTAGATTAAGGTTCAGAGAAACTCAGATCACACATCTAGGAAGTGGCAGACCTGAAATTTAAATTCAAGTGCCTTTTTATCTAAAAGCCCATGAATTCTCTTAACTAGTATATCATCCTGCATCTTGTATGACTGAGAAGTTCTGGCAGTCATAGCTACTTGTAATACTACCTGACCCACTAAGATAGAATAAATAGAAAGACAAATGCTTAACAGAAGAACTGAATACAGCTGTCCATGGTGCAATAAATGAACAAACCCTTATTGATATGTATGCTGTGCATGACACAAAACTCTATGCTATAGCAGGTTCCAAGAAGTGGGAGACTCAGGCTTTGCCCTTAAGGACTGTATAATGCAGTTGGGGCAATAAGATGTGCACATCAAGGGTAACTAACAGCACAGGGCTTATATGATAATAGATGACAAGAAATACCTTCAGGATAGGAAAGAATAATGAGAAGATGTGAGGTCATCCTTTCCCCCTAGGAGAACAGAGACTTGCAGTACACACTATGCCAGAAAAATCTTTATGGAACTGGCTAATTTCATTTGAACTGGAGATGATTTCTGGGCTGCTGGGTTGCTGACCCCATTCTGGCTCTAAAGTTAGACTTTTTATGAAAAACAGCCTATCACTAAGACAGTAGAAAGTATATCTGCTCTGTTATTCACTACAGAGTTCTATTGATCAAATAGCATACTTATTTTGACTATATCCTCATCCTCCTGAACCTTTGTTGGAAACTAAAACATGCATAGCAGGTAATCTTGGAAGCAGGATAATATAATTGTAAAGTACTTGTCAATCCCCTAACTCCAGAAAAAATATATTTTGAGATTAAGAAAAATCAACTTAAATTTTTCTGTCCTGTCACCTTCTTGGGTGGTCTTCATGAGTCAGTAAAATGGCATTTAAACTAAGTAATTGTAAACCCCTGGCAATCAGTCTGTAGTGTCCAGTAATCTTTGCCTAACATCTCCTCATGAAATAGCCCATTGAGAAACAGAGCAGGCCACCATCACAGAGTGGTGGCTGTCTGCTTCCCCTCTTTGTGTCCTAAATGTGTCACCTCAGCATGCCAGGCTGACATGCTTTGGCCCCACTGTCAGGTTTGTTTGTAAAAGCTACCCAAATCCTTGTTTTACATGCTCCACGTAGTCTTCCCATGTTTGAGTGTATACTGCGATGTCATCAATCAATGCCACACTGCATTCACCAACTTCATCAGCACCGTGTTTACCTTCTTCTTAAATGTAACTAGTGTGTTTCTCTTGCTGAAAGGGAGACTCTAGAACATATATAATACCTGAGTGTGGCCAGGGCTCTGTGTGCAGTGACATGCGCATAATTTCAAGAGCCTCTTCATTGCCAAGATCTGATTGTGCAATGACATGCCTATCTCTGTGACCATATGCTTTTGGTGTCCTTGAGAGAATTCAGGTGAACAACACACAAACTCCCATGGAGCATGAGAATCCTCATTTGTTACTTTTGGTTAATCACATCAGTCATTAGAAAGACTTAGAGTATCTGTAGTTATTTTATCATTGATGTTACAATAGAATCCAGCAAAAAGGAAAATAGTGTAACAGTAAAACTGTGGTATCTTTTTCAGAGGGAAGAAAAGTAGTATAATGATAACTAGGAGAAGAAAACTCATATTTGGATGTGGATCATGCCTTTGTCCAAATGTGGAAACCCTGAGCTTATTCCTAGTGTCTGTGTCTAAAAGGACGTATTTTATTTTGCATATCTGCCAAAGTGTAACCCCAGTCTTCTGCCTGCCAGGTGACCAGTAGATTAATTATTTAGAGTAAATGTTTGTGAGAATGCCCTAGATGCCAATTCACTTGACATTGCTACCTCTATGGGAAATTTTGATAGATAAAGAAAGCTTTGGATATACATGTGGGAGGCTTCTGATCCACCATCTTTTTTCTTTTTTTTTTTTTTTTCATTTTTAATGTCTTTGTGTAGAGAAGATCTTTTCTTTCTTTCTTTTCCATCATCTGCAAAGCAAGTTGATCTGAGGTACAGTGTAGAATCTTTAGGTCTACCAAAGTATCAAATGTGAACACCCTTCTTTCTTTCATAGACATATTATTTTACAGAACTACCCTCTCCTTCTTTTTACTCTCCTTCCTTTAAGCAGTCCTTTACAGTAAAATCAGAAGTTACCTTTTCAGTTTTCTCTTTGGCACCTCTATTTAATCCTGTTAGCCTTCTGAATTTGTATTTGTCTGATGTCCAGGTTATCTATTTCTAAATTTAAAAAAATTAACAACTTAGATTCTGGAGACGGGTTCCTTGTCACAGTAGCCAGCTCTCTTTTGGTTGACCATTTGACTATCTGAGAGTCCTCTTGCTAGAGCAACAGGAAACCACGTGATGACTTCTCTCCTTATTCATTTATTCTTGGGCTTTCATATGGCCCAATTTTCTGTGCCCTCCACTTTTTGACCTTGGATGTGAAGCATCTTAGTTTTTGATCTCAGATCTGATCTGAATACAGCCAGTAGTACCACAAGGATAACATTTGGGTAAAACTTGCTAGCTGCTGCTAAGAGCATGCAGAGACAGCCCTTGTAAGTATCCAGTTGTTTTAATTTTTTTCTTTCCTCCAGTGTGTATTACAAAGTTAAGGATGGGAGGACTGGGAGGTCTGAAGGATAATGTCATTGTAAAGGGCCACTGACACAGAACACACTGAGCAATCTTCTTTTCTCAGTTTGGGCAGATGCTCTGGTTAATTCAGCTTCAAAGCAGAGACATGAATCTCTGCTCTGAGTAAGGAAGCTGGAGCTGAGTTAATAACTGAAGGAACCAGTGAGTCTTGATGATAATTCTATAAGATTACCTGCATGCCTAATAATAAGAAAAATTTCTCTGGAGAAAGAAATTGGCATTCTTGAATGTTGCCACATTATTGGAGCCCCACTTCTCTGCAAGATATTCTTTCACAGATTTAAGAACATACAAACAGATAAAGGTAAAGAGAGTTAGAGGACCTTAGCATGTTTCCCTGAGGCAGGAAACTTGTCCTCACCCTAAGGTGAAACAAAGTGGAAATGGTGCCTTAAAGGCAACTTGAAAAGTATTCATTAATCAACAAGTATTTATTTAGCACTATTTTCAGAATTGTGCTTGGGGCTGTGGTAGGATAATGAAAGAAGTGTAAAATAGAACCTATGCCTGCAAAAAATTTATGCTCTAATTAGGGAGAGAAGAAATAGTTAGAGGAAGTTTAGAATAAATGCTAAATTCTGTGTTTCAGAGCCTAAGAACTGTAAGAAAGAAGCAGGTTATCCATGAGAGCTGGAATAGTCAGAAAAGCCCTTGCTGAAATGATAGAGCTTGGAATGAGTCTTTAAAGATGAGTGAGATATAGGTAAAATGACCCCCATATTAATTAATTCACAGAATTAATTAATTCTGATGGTGGGGAATGTGACCTAGGATACAGCACTATTGTCACTATTCTCTTTAATTACAAAGAGGAAGAATTAACCTATACCATAAAGGCATTTCGAATGCATGGCCACCTTTGAGACAATTTATAGGCATGCCACTTAAGTAGTGGGATTTCTGCTAATTGACCTCATTTATCCTTTCCACTTTTTTTTTCCTTAGGCATGATAACCTTTAAAGTTTTCGAACTATAACTTTGTATTAATCTTCTTTTCATCATTTGAAAATTTTCATAGCCTGAGAATGAAGATGAGCCTAAGGACTCAGACTAAGAACCTCTCCCATACGTTGTGATCCAGAAATGAACTACCCAACCCACAGGACGTTTTTATAAGTCAACAGGGCAGCCGCCTCTTGTTTCCTAGGTGACAGCCAAATGGCATTGCCCGTTGTTCAGTGTACCTTGCAGGGGGATCCAAGCTGCCACTTCCTTTACATGTCTTCATATGCCCTGGGAAAACTTCTTTGCCATTACTCCACATCATCTTGAATTAGTCTACAGAAAGAAAAGGAGAGCAGTTCTACCCCTCCCATGTTACCTCTCATTTTGCTCTATAATATCCATACACAATGACTTGAAGAGTTCAAGGAACAGCCCTTCAGTTCTTGTGTGTAGAGTGATGATAATACTAACTCACATTTGTTAAACTTTTTGATGTTCTTTTTCTTATTCAATTCATTTACCAGTTTATGAAGCAAGTAAGAAAATAGAGGATTGTTAGAACCCACTTACTCAAATAGAAATGCCTTTTCTTCTTTATATAAAATATAAATAGGTGCTTTTTTAAAAAAGCAATGTCTTTAAAGCATTTTTAAATGCTATAAGTGCTTTTTTTCTTTAAATAAAAGTCATAATAAATAACTGTAAAAAATATGTAAAACACACAGAAACCCTCATACACTACATTTAGAAAGAAGGAAAATATAGATGAAAAATCTGAGCCTTTAAGAGGTTAAGACTTGCCCAAGGTCATATTCCTAGATAAAGGACAAGATTGGGCACAACCCTAAACGGCTTGAGGCCAAATCCTATGTCAATGTGCCAGTCAGGATTACTGGAGAACTACAGTAGCATTGCCACCCTTGATATTCAGGAGGGTATATAATTTTATCAATACAATACAAAGGTTAATGGGATTGCCTCCTTCCAACTCTATCATAGTAAATGCAGGCTTTATGGCAACGTTAAAAAAAATGACCTCTCTCTGCTTTATGCTGATCATTAAGTAAGATTATCTTACACTAGAGATTTACTATACCAAAGAGCACTGACATCACTAACTGCTATTAAGTGTATGATACTTATACTCCATAAAGTGGAGCAAAATACCTTTGTCAGCAACGAAGAAAAAACAGACATGGCCAGAGGCATTCCTCCCACACAAAACAGAGCCATTGTCTGCAGGAATCTCTCTACCAGCTTCTAATACTCTCTGGCCAAATCCACCTGATGAAAATCTCAGTATGGGACAGAAAGTCTGCTCTGTGATGTCTTTAAATAAATGAGATGAACTCTCTATTAATTTCAATAGGTTATGTAGATTAATCAAAACTTTCTAGTTTAAAGAAAAAAATCAAAGCATGTATTAGTCTGTTGTCACACTGCTATAAAGAATACCTGACTGGGAAATTTATGAAGAAGTTTAGTTGACTAACAGGTTCTGCAGGCTGTACAAGAAACATGGCTGGGAGGCCATAGAAAGCTTACCATCATGACACAAGGCAAAGGGGAAGCAAGCAAGTCTTACCTTGATGGAGCAGGAGAGAGGGCAAAGGGGGAAGTGCTACACACTTTGAAACAACCAGACCTCAAGAGAACTCACTCACTATCACAAGAACAGCAAGGGGGATATCTGCCCCTGTGATCAAATCAACTCTCACCAGGTCCCTCCCTCAATGTTGGGGATTACAATTCAACATGAGATTTGGGTGGGGTCAAACAGAGTCAAATCATTTCATTCTGCCCATGGCCCCTTCCAAATCTCGTATCCTTCTTATATTTCAAAACAAATCATGCCTTCCCAACAGTCCTCTAAAGTCTAAACTCATTCCAGCATTAACTCAAAAGTCCAAGTTCAAAGTCTCATCTGAGACAAGTCACCTATGAACCTATACAATCAAAAACAACTTAGTTACTTCCAAGATACAATAGGGATAGAGGCATTGGGTAAATGCCCCCATTCCAAAAGGGGGATATTTTCCAAAACAAAGGAGCTACAGGTACCATCCAAGTCCAAAACCCAGCAGGGCAGTATTAAATTTTAAAGCTCCAAAATAATCTCGTTTGACTTCATGTCTCATATCCAGGTCACACTGATGCCAAGGGGTGGGCTCCCAAGGCCTTGGGCAGCTCTGCCCCTGTGGCTCTGCAGGGCTCAGTTCCCTTGGCTGCTCTCAAGGCCTGTCATTGAGTGCCTTTGGCTTTTCCAGGTGCATGGTGCAAGCTGTTGGTGGATCTGCCATTCTGGGGCCCCACCCCACATTTCCTCTTTGCTCTGTCCTGGTAGAGGTTCTCCATGAGGGCTCTGCCCCTGCAACAGCCTTCTGCTTGAACATCCAGATATATCCATACATCCCAAGCAATCTAGATAAAGGCTCCCAAGCTTCAATTCTTGTCTTCTGTGCACCTGCAGGCCCAACACCACATAGAAGCCACCAAAGCTTGGCACTTGCACCCTCTGAAGCAATGGTCCAAGCTATACCTTGGCTCCTTTTAGCCATGACTGGAGCTGGAGTGACTTGGGACACATGGTACCATGTCCTGAGGATGCACAGAGCAGCAGGGCCCTGGACCTGGCTCATGAAACCATTTTTTCTTCTTAGGCCTCCAGGCTTGTGATGGGAGGGGCTGCCTCAAAGGTCTCTGAAATGCCCTGGAGGCATTTTCCTCATTGTCTTGTCGATTAACATTTAGCTCCCCTTTACTTATGCAAATTTCTGCAGCTGGCTTGAATTCCTCCCCAGAAAATGGGTTTTTCTTTTCTACCACATGGTCAGCCTGCAAATTTTCCAAACCTTTATGCTTTGCTTCCTAATATAAGTAAGTTCCAATTTCAGACTATCTCTTTGCATATGCAAATGAGCACAAACAATTAGAAGCAGCCAGGCCACATCTTGAACACTTTGTAGTTAGAAATTTCTTCTGCCAGATACCCTAAATCATCTCTCTTAAGTTTAAAGTTCCACAGGTCTCTAGAGCAGACGCACAATGCCACCACTCTTTGCTAAAGCATTAGCAAGAGTGACCTTTAATCCGGTTCCCAGTATGTACCTAATCTCCATCTGAGACCACCTCAGCCTGGACTTCACTGTCCGTATCACTATCAGCATTTTGGTCACAATGATTCAACAAGTCTCTACGAAGTTCTAAGCTTTCCCTCATCTTCCTATCTTCTTCTGAGCCCCTCAAACTGTTCCAACCTCTGCCTGTTAGCCAGTTCCAAAGTCACTTTCACATTTTCAGTTATCTTTATAGCAATGCCCCACTTCTCTGGTACCAATTTCCTGTATTAGTCCATTCTCACATTGCTATAAAAAACTACCTGAGACTGGGTATTTTATGAAGAAAAGAGGTTTAATTGACTCGCAATTCCACAGGCTGTAAAGGAAGTATAAGTGGGGAGTCCTCAGGAAACTTACAATCATAGTGGAAGGGCAAAGGCGTAGCAAGCACTTTCTTCACATGGTGGAGCAGGAGAGAGAGTTGGGGGTTAAAGTGCCACCCACTTTTATACCATCAGATCTTGTGAGAACTCACTCACTATCAAAGAACAGCAAGGGGGAAATCTGTCCTCATGATCCTGTCACCTCCCACCAGGTCTCTCCACCAACGTTGGGAATTATAATTCAGCATGAGGTTTGGGTGGAGACACAGAGCCAAACCATATCAAAGCAGAAACAATTGAATCAGTATATCTGTATATTACTTTAATTTTTAAATTCTCAAGTGATTAATATTATGATGTCACTCAGGAGTCAAGTTTTGTTTCTAGCAAGGAAGTAATAAAAGAGAAAGAGATAGGTAGGGTGACCCTTCACAGGGAATGCTACATTTTCTCAGTAAGAATTCTTATAGGAGTTATTTACCCAACAGTATGCAATACTGCTGCAAATAAATGTTAATTTAATAAACACTTATTTAGTATCTATTATTTCTGAGACATCAGAGTAGGGTCTGGGGACACTGAGATGAAAGACACAGCTGCTTTCAAGTAGCTCCCACTCTAGTAGCAAAGACAGACAACACACAAGCAGTTGGAAGGGAGAGCACTTAGTGTTCTGAAGAAGGGTGTCTTGGGGACCTGGTCCTGAGTGGTTCATAATAAACCCACTGTGGGATGGTGTGGAGGTATCATCAAAGTGGATTTTCTAGGAGAGGCTTTTTGAAGCCCACATTCGGATTTAGAGCCAAATGTCATGGATATAGGCTTTTGCCCTCATAAACCAGCCATCTGTAGTAAAATATCTGCATTGCTTCTTAGAGCTTAGCCTCCAATTCTATGAAAGATGCTGGAGGGTGACATAGCATAGGGGGGATTCTGGACATTTATAAAAGAATACACTTCCTTTTAAATCAGTATAGAAGCAAGTGGTATGAAAATATGACAGTAAGATTCTATTTTTATGCATCAAATTACTCATTTGATTAAAACACAATCTTATGAAAAACATGAACTTTTGTAAATGATTTTCTATTGAATAAACATGAAAGAAATTTTGTTTGATTTTATACCAAAAATCATTCAAACAGCATCAAGGGACAGTACCATGAAATTTCAGAACACCAAGGGTTAAATAAGAAAATTAGTTATTTCTAAAAATTGTAAGGACTGTGCAAGGAATATTTATATTCTCTTTATATAGATTCTTTAATCAATGTTTTATCACATTTATCATATAATATCACATCCATTACAATCCCTGTATTCTCTATATCTATGTATACCTCTCTTTATATATCTAAATTTGTATTGCTATTAAAGATCTATTTATATAGCAATTTGGAAGAGGAAAAGTTTAATGTAAAGAATCACTAACTATAACAAAGGATTGTAGAAATGAGAAATTGGCTAGTAAAAAGTCAGGAGAATTTTAGATAATATAGGAATAATAGATAAAAGAGGAGCCATTACTTAGGGCTGAGCTAAAGTGCTCAAGGAAGAACCCCTCTAGGGCTGAGATCCAGGTGTTGTTGAAGAGGACATGGCCATGGCTCATTAACTTGTTGAAAATTTGCCCACTGCTGTGCCAGGGAAAATTGTTCACAGGGACCTGTATCCCTGGAGGCACTCTACTATAAAACCACTGGAAGGGATTGCAGGTGGAAGCTGTTGGTTTCTGGTGCTTTTAGCCATCATGCACTGCATACATCAGGTGCTGGAGAAGTTGTGCATGCTTTAGGAGCTGAGCCCTGGAGAAGCTGCTTGTGCTGTGAGAGCTGGGTGCTGGATGCTGGGAAAGCTATGTGTGCTGCAGAAACCAGGCTTTGGAGAAGCCACCTGCTCTTCAGAGGCCTGCCAAGTGTGCACACTGGAATCAGGAAACAAAGCTCCTTTCTCCTGTAGCACCTCTATATTTCCCTTTATTGATAAGTCTTTTTGCCTGCTGGCAAAGAAAAAATTAAAGGCCCAGATTCACTTTTGCAGAGCAGGCAATAAAAGTCAAATTTAGAGTTGAGAGATAATAAATTAATAACCCGATCCATTATTTTTATTCTTTTTCTTGGCCATTTGAAATCAAGTTATAGACATACTACCTCCATCATGCCTAAGTAGCCCAATGTATTTTCCCCAAGCAAGGACCTTATCTTAATGACAATACAACCTTCCAAATGAAGAAATAGACATGGATGCAAGACTGTGTCCATTGGGTTACAAGACCCAGTAAAGTCCCTTTTTGTCTTCTGGTTCAGGTTTTTTCCAAGACAACATTTTGTGTTCAGACATTGTGTTTGTCCTTCAATTTAAAATCACACCTCAGGGTGTTTTCTATATGTTTTATGACCTTGAAAGTCTTTAAAAATTACAGGCATTTGATCTTGGTGATGCTGCTATGTTTGTCCACCATAAATTCACCATTTTTACCTTTGTAATTTGGTATGTACATTGTAAAAAAATAATACCCTGGCATTATGTGAATATCCTTTTTCTCACTCAACATCCATCCACCAATATGAGCAACTGTGTGTATCTTCTTTCAGAGTCATTTTCCATTTCCATCATTTTAATTTTCATCATTCTTTCTTTATTAGTTAGTATTCTGCTGTAAATCATCTTACCAATTTTCTTTCTATTTCTTTCCTCCTTTTTTCCTTCTTTGTATATATTTGTGTGAATCCTGATTCTCATTTTATTCAGTATATTTATTATATCTCTGTCATCATTTATTTGATGCTCAAACTGTCCCAGAATTGCCAAGTTCCTATTCAAGATATTTCTATGTCCTTTTAATATGCCTACATCATTCTTTCAGCACTTCATTCATTTCTAGAACAACAAGGTACTTGAGGATCATTTTATACTTTCCTTACCCCAGCCCTTGAATCAGCCATTTCCCCAGGAAACCCTGGTTCTGGTACTTGGAAACAAAGATCTTATGCTAAGTGTGTTTATTGCTACTCAGGTGTCATTGCTTATTTGCACTCACAGAAGATATCACTAGGAAAATATGTATTTATACACACATATATGCATATATACACACAGATATGTGTCTATATTTCTAAATCTTTCTATATCTCTATATTTTTAGAATCATGAATTGACACCCTTACCTCCATTGTCTATTTCAATATCTCAGAGGTATTTCTAGTTTTCTCCCTTTTCATATTTGTAAGGTTTTTTTGGGAAAGTGAAACTTGACTCCCATTATGTGAAATGTTGACGTATTTGATCCATCTCCTGCAGATGACTAATATGGTTTGGCTGTGTCCCCACCCAAATCTCATCTTGCATTATAGCTCCCATAATTCCCATGTGTTGTGGGAGGAACCCAGTGGGAGGTAATTGAATCATGGGGGTGGGTCTTTCCCATGCTGTTCTCATGATAGTGAATAAGTCTCACAACATCTGATGGTTTTATAAAGAAGACTTCCCCTGCACACACTCTCTTGCCTGCTGCCATGTAAGATGTGACTTTGCTCCTCATTCTTTCCACAATGACTGTGAGGCCTCCCCAGCCATATGGAATTTGTGAGTCAAACCTTTTTCCTTTGTAAATTATCCAGTCTCAGGTATGTCTTTATTAGCAGCATGAGAACAGACTAATCCAATGATTAATCTCTCAGTCCTTTTGGCTATCTCTGTAACCCTTAGCTTCACCACCCCTTCCTTCATCTTCTTGCCCCTTCAGCACTGGCCTCTACTGTTGCCTTTTTGACCCACTGCAGTCTCAGTCCTCTGTCCTCCTTCTTCCTTTCGAAGAAAGGGCAGGGAATAGAAGAGAAAAGGAAAAATGAATATTTTGATGCAGTAAGAATTGAAGAGAGGATAGACAGTAGAGGGAGGTTTTTAGGAGTCTAAAACTCTCTATCATTTAGCACTTTAACGTCTATAATTGTGACAATTGACAGAGGGTGAAATTAAAATTATTTCCAATATTTGTTTAAATTCCAAGTTTTATAAATATTGGTTTAAATTGTTTATAATAAGCAAATTTCCTATATTTTCTCATATAAATCTCACCCCCATAATTAAGATATTTTGAGGGTTATTTTCCTTAAGCTACTTTTTCATTTTGAGTATTTCAACATCAATTTATTGTAATTATTGAATCTTATATATTACTGACTTAACTATTCAATGTACAGTAATGCAAGTACAGTGGATCAGTAATAAAAAGAAATATTTTGTGAAACACCATCAGATTTAGATTAAACTCCTAATGAGCAGGCCTTGTGAATGAAAACAAATCTTGCAGCTCCCTGGAAATGAAGTATTACCAGCAATCATCAATAATCTTAAAAAAGGCAGATTAATATACAAAGGAAAGTTACTAATTTCAGATGCAATCATTGAAAAATACACTTCTGGAGAAGAAAGAACAAAAGTTATCTGGAATATCAATGCAATGAGTAAGCCATTTGTTTAGCATGGTACTACTCTGTAGGGACTTTGTGTGTTGTCACATAAATGGATTTTTACTTCTCAGGGATATAGGATGATATTCTCAGTTATTACTCCTATTTATCTAGAGAAGCAAAGTGAAGCATAATAGTGAAATGGGAGAATTCCCTGGCACCCCTTGCAGGACATATGACAGGGATGTGGCTCGTCTGTTTGGGCCACCATGTGCTCAAACCCCTTATGGGAGGGAGAGCACACAGTTGGGCAGGTGCAGGAGCTGGGGCGAGTACTTTTGGGCTCCGGCCCCACATTGGCATCTAGGGATGGGTGTCTGCGACTCCCAAGGCCCCAGTGGGTGTGCTACAGTGCTCCTTTAGCTCTACCATTTGGAGATGGCTTAAGTGTTAACCAGCTCAGTGCCCTCTTAGTACCCGGTTTCTTGTCTGGCATCCAGGAAGAATCGGGTCATGTGTGGACTTGAAGGATGGTGAATGTAGGGGTTTTATCAAGTGGTGGACATGACTCTCAGCAGGATGGATGGGGAGCTGGAAAGGGGCTGGAGTGGGAAGATGATCTTCTCCTGGGGTCTGGCTGTCCAGTGGCCAAACTCCTCTCTGACCATCCCCAGCCGAACTCCTCTCGATGTTCAGACATTCCTTCTCTTCTCTCCTTCTCTGCCATGCCATTCTGCTGCTCTGTCACTCTTCTGTTCATCTGCTCTTGGAGCCTGGGGTTTGGAGTTTCTATGGGTTCAGGATAAGGGGGCATGGCCGGCCAAAAAGCAACTTTTGGACATGAAAACAAATACCTGTTACCATTTAGGGTGTGGGTTTCCAGGCTTGAGGGTGAGGCCTTTGCCAGGGAACTGCCCTCTTCTGCCCGGTATTTCCGTGTGTTCTGTCTGTATCAATATGACTTGCCATGATTGCCCAGAAAATTTAGGGAGGGGAACATTTTCCCCAGGTCATTGTTTAGCATACTCTTGTTTCTCACTCTGTGATCCTCCTGCTGACTTTGTAAAGGAGGTTTGAGAAGCCACAGGATAAACATGGCACTTCTTACCTTTCTCTAACTTCCATTTTGCTCGAGAGAATAATTTAAAATATTACTTGTATTGTACATTGAATACTGTATATTCACATATTACATATAAAACAAGCTTTATTAAGTATACCTGAATCTATTTTGTTATATACTCTATTACATTTCCAGCCTCCCTGCAGTGAGGTGGGACCATGTGACTGAGTCCTGGACAAGGGAATGTGGGTGGAAGTAATTCTACCACTTCTGTGCATGAATTGTAACTTCCACAAGCTCCTCAATGTTTTTTCTTTTCCCTCAGGCATAGGTAGACCATCCAGTGGAGGATTATAAGCCCCTCCCAGATGGTAGAGCCAAGCTGAGAAGACAACCTGCACTGTACTGTCATATGAGCGAGAAATAAACAAATACACTGAGATTTGAGAGTTGTTTGTTTAGTAGCTCATATCACTTGTTACTTACCTGACTAGTACATATAAAGACAATCACTGATTTTAATTGATTTTCAAAGTAAAACAGTTAACTTCAACTTGCACCTCAGGTTTGCTGCTTTGGGCTCTGTCTTAAGAACTGGGTACGTGTTTGTAATTTTTTGCCTCTGGAAATTCCAATAGAGGTGTTTGAGAAGCTCTGGCCTAAAACCACTGACAGGTTCAGAGAACATCTAAAGAGAAGAAAAGGTCTTTTCTAATAATCTGTTAGTCTATTAGAGACTATATATTTTGCATACAATATATATATTTGGTGTGGACAAAATGATAGTATCATGCATGAAAATGAATCTCCCCAAAGAGAGAACAATTAGATTTGAACTCTTGATGTCTGTATCCTGCATGAAAAAGGTCCTAGCCCCATTGTCAATATTTACTTTGTCTCACTTTTTAAAATAAATACTTACTCCTTGATGATTTTTTGCTCCTGGTTTATTATCATTGACTAAAGCACTACTTTTTCATCCTTCTTGGTGATTTCAGTGTCCATTTTGATGTCTTTTCAAATACCCTGTGGTATTTTAGTTCTATGTCCCTCTCTCTTTCAATGATCTTATCCTTTGTCTTAAATAAGTCATCTACTTCCATGTTCATGCCTTAGATCTTGGCATTACCAGTGATTATAACATCTCAGCATCTCAGTTTGATGTATTCTACTCTTTGAGGATTACTTTCTACCTTCCTAGTGCTCACACTCTGACTCCCTATGTCTTTTAAGCATTAAGTCCAATTGGGGTGTGTGTGTGTGTGTGTGTGTGTGTGTGTATAATTTATAGTATATGTATATGTATAAACATATATATCAGTTGATGCTAATACATTTTCATATTCTGTTCTCACACTTGTAGTCTTACTTACCTTCTCACCTGGCTTAAATTCTCGGTTAAAAATTACAATTATTCCTTTGAAAATGCCTTCCGCTCCCTTGCACTTACATTCTTTATTGTACTTCTTTGGCTAAACCACAACTCTTGAGTATTTTAACTCTCAGTATATATTGCACCCGCTCACTTGCAACTGAAATGGCTAGAGGAGAACACACAACTGTGCGGATTGGCCCCATTTTAAAATCATTATTGCTAACCTCAAATGGGCTCCTAATGCTATCTGGCAATAGTACTATTTTTTTTTGTATCTGTTCACTTACAGATCTCTTAAAAAATTATTTATGCCCTCCCCTCTCTCCTGGAATGTCTAACGCCTTCTTACTCTCCTCACTCTTACTTGATGACTTTGTTTTCTATTTCACTGCCAAAAAACTTCCTTGAGCAATTACTAACATACTTGCATCCTTATCAGCACTAGTACCTATGGACCCTCATTCCCCTGAACTGCATTATCTATATCCGTACCTATATCTATCTATATCTATATCTATATCTATATCTATATCTATGTCTATGTCTATGTCTATGTCTATGTCTATGTCTATGTCTATGTCTATATCTATATCTACATATCTATAGATATAGCCTCAGACAAGATGGACAGAAAAGGGGACAGCCTTGAACATATATGCTATTGATCAATCATCTGAGGTTAGCAATAACGATTTTTAAATGAGACCAATAAGCCTAATTGTGTGTTCTCCTCTAGCTGTTTAAATTGCAAAATATATATAAAAATATATAAAATTTATACATATATAATTTTTAAGTAGAACAAAGCAAAACAAAAGCAAACCATACCCTTGTTACCCACCCTCCGTATACCACTCCAATCTTTTATCCTCCTTGTTGAGATATAACTATGAAGAGTTGTATAGCTCACTGTCTTCAATGTCACTTTTCTCATTTTCTCTTGAACCAGGAATCCACACAGCTTGCTTGTTATTTTCAGGTCTTTTTACCATTACCCTCAACATTTTCTAGCCCCATGTCACTGTTTTGTTTTTTGTTTATTTAACTGTTAATCAATGTCTAATATTACATAATATATTTTACTTATTTATCTCATTGAATTTCTTTCTTCTCTGCAAGAGTTTAAGCTTAGTGGAGCAAAGAATTTTCTTAGTGTTTGTTGTTGTTGTTTTACTGCTTTATCTCCAGTCCTAAGAACAGTGCTAGCCATACAGCAGATGCTCAATAAATATTAGATCTATGAATACATAAACCTTAGTGGCAAAATTGGTGTAATTATACATCTCAGTTCATATATGACTGAGGTCTGGGGCCCTGATCTAATATTCCCTCTTCCCCTCATCTACATCATAGATTGTGACACTAATCTCTGAAGCCAGTCTCAATTTACTACAAAGAAATGTCTCCTATATTTTCTTACCAATGTAATTCTCAAACTGAAGTTCCAGCTGCTTCCAGGGCCAGCATAGTTGTTAATAAGTGGGCTGGATTTTTTTTTTTACCCTTGATTTAGTTTTCTGTTGGTCTTCAGAATGGTGGAGAGTGATGCAGTAACAATTTAGGCCCTTACACAAGATGAATGAAATGAAGAAGATGCAAAATCTAGCTAATTTTAGTCTTTCTTTATAGCCTAATATCTAACATGGCCACATGAGAAATTCCTTTCAGTGAAAGGATTAGCAGAGAAGATCAATGTGAATCATTCTTGTGGAGCCCTCACTTCCTGCCTTCTGACTCCTGCTTCTGAGACACCTGCATCAAATCTTCCAGCCTTTCTACTTTAGTGTTGTAAATTGCTATCCATGCGTGGACTTGAGCTTATGATGTGCCATTGTTTCTCTATTAACTTCCTCAAAATATCAGATAAAATATACACAATCTTTTCCTTTTAAATTAGCCATGACAGCCCAATTGAGGCCCACCAACACTCACCCATAAATGACACAGATATTGAGCCCTGTGTTCATACTCAATAGTGGCAAGAGATAATTGAGTATCCTGAACTGCGCCCTTCCCACTGAGAATAGCTTATCACTTCCCTCTATTCATATTGTGCTGTGATACACAACCTCTTTTCTCTACTCTTCATCTTTCTTTCCTCCTCTTCCCTTTGTCCTCCCCTCCTCTCCCAAGTTACTCTGTTTCATTTTCTCCTTCTATTTAGTCTGTTGTTTGTTTCTTGGCAGTGGCATATTTGTTGACTTGCTCTTTTGGTGACATCTTTTAATAAGGAAATTCGTCTCTTGGTGTCTCCTCGCCTAAGGGTGTGCTTACTTAAAGTGTAAAATGTCAAACTCTACCAAGGATGACAATAACCCTCTGGGTAAAGAAGAATCAGCCACTGCATTATTAATCACTCAAGAGGCAGACAGGAAATATCAGCCATCTCAAAGAAAGAAAGACTAAAATTAGCTAGATTTTGCATCTTCTTCATTTCACTCATCTTGTGCAAGGGCTTAAATTGTTACCGCATCACTCTCTACCATTCTGAAGATCAACATAAAACTAAATCAAGGGTAAAAAAAAATCCAGCCCACTTATTAACAACTGTGCTGGCCCTGGAAGCAGCTGGAACTTCAGTTTGAGAATTACACTGGCTAAGAAAACATAGGAGACATTTCTTTATAGTAAATTGAGACTGGCTTCAGAGATTAGTGTCACAATCTGTGATGTGGATAAGGGCAAGAGGGAATAGGCAGGTGACTACACTCTGACCCTTCCTAATGCTTGACTGGCAGAGCTGGCATTCCCAACTGTCCTTACTTAATGTCCCTTAAATATTACAGCAGCCTGACCCTCCTGAAGCTGCAGAGAATTGTGGCCTGCAATTTAACAGGGATGAAAGCTGGGCCTAATGACATCCTATGTGGTCACGCTCTTTCTGGACGGTTACACAAGCATGAAGAAGTGAGAAGAGAACTCTTATTTTGGTTTGTTCTGTAGCAGACCAAGAAGTGATCACAGATTTATTCCATAGTGAAATAGTCTGGCTGCCAACACCTCTGTATCTGGTGTACACACACCTGCCTGCATCAGTATTCTTTCTGTAAACTATCAAAACAATTGACAACATCCCACAGAATGCTATAAAAGTTCTCCAAATTCCACAGTGATGGAACTAAAAGCAGAGTTATTTTGTATAGATCCCTTGTAGCTAATAATACTATCCTGTTTGTTTCAGCCAAATAATGGGTTTCTGATTATCTTGACATAGTTCCTAAAACATCAAAATAGCTTGAATTTTCCCAGTGAAGAATTACCTTAAAATTAAACTTTAAAACAATTTATATATTTAAAACATTATTATTTTATGTTATATGTATAAAATTTTCTGTAGTATTTAGATTTATTCAAAAGATGTAGTTAATATAAAGAATATACTTTAAGATCTAGACTTTTTACTTCCAATCTGAAATCTCATGGGTCAGTTCAAAGCTGACAGGATAAGCATGATGGGAAAGTTGATCAAGTCTCCCTGTGGGAATTCAACTTGACATTAGTTCACAGTAGACAATCAAAAGTCTATGGCTTGGAGCAGACTTTAGAGTTTATTGAGTTACCTGCCTTCATGAAGAACTGCCCCTGAGCATTTAAAGAGTGTTGAATGGTAGGTGTCTTAGTCATCTTGGGCTACCACAGTAAAATGCCATAGAGTGGGTGGCTGAAATAAGAGAAATTTATCTTCTCACAGTTCTGGAGGCTGGAAGTCCAAAGTCAAGGCGCTGCCATTGTTGAGCTCTGATGAGGTCTCTCTTCCTGGCTTGAAGATGGCTGCCTTCTCTCTGGTCCTCACATGACTATTCCTTGGTGAAGATAGGGGGTAGGAGGGAGGGGGGCGAGAGAGAGAGAGAGAGAGAGAAAGAGAGAGAGAGAGAAAACGCTTTCTTCCTCTTCTTGAAAGACCACTAATTTCATCGTGAGGGTCCCACACTCATGGCCTAACCTAAAGCCCCGTCTCCAAATAGCATCACATTGGGGATTAAGATTTCAACATATGATTTTGGGGGAGACACAAAAATTCAGTTCATAACAGTAGAGGTTGTTCTACTTGCCAAACACTGTGCTAGTGTCTTACATGCATTATTTCATTTAATTATCACAACCATGTGAAGTAGGGATTAGTGTGTCACTTTGTAGATGAAGAAAATGGGTCTTCAAAAGGGTAGATAACTTGAAATAAGCAGAAGAGCTGGGTTTCAGCTTCAGTTCTGCCTGAAAGTCTAATCTTATTTCTAAATCCCACCATAGAAAAAAATGTTATTATATTTTACAATAGGTAAATATTTATTATATTTTTAAAATTTGAACAAATTTAGAGGTACAAGTGCAGATACATGGATACATTGTGTGGTGGTAAAGTCTGGGCTTTTAGTGTAACCATCACCCAAAAAGTATACATTGTTTACCTTAAGTAATTTCTCATCCCTCACCCTTCTCCCATTCTCCTACCCTTCAGAGTCTCCCGTGTCTATTATTCCTCACTTTATGTGTACACGTTATGTAGCTCCCATCTATAAATGAGAACATATGCTATTTGCCTTTCTGTCTCTGAGTTATTTCATTTAAGATGATGGCCTCCAGTTCCATCTATTATGCTTCTGTGAAAAACATGATTTCATTCTTTTATTATGGCTGATTTGGATGCACAGATTTTTCTCTAGATCTTTGCATTGAAATCACGTAAATTCCTTTTTCTTTTAGTTATAATAAGTCAAATCTTTAACTTGAGCTTGAATCTTTAAAAAATACAAAAGCATGCTCAGGAAGTAAATTTATTACACAAAGTCCTTTGAAGCTTTGAGATGTGACATTTTCCTAATGACGTGCAAGTGAAATAGGTTCATTGTATTGGAGTTGGTGAGGTGTTATGTAGTTTTGAAATGTGTTCTAAAATTTTAAGTATAAGATAAAATTCAGCCTTCTGAGCTCTGAAGTTTTGTGGTTCTACTTAGAACTATAATGAGAGATCGAATTAGCAGCAATATTTAAAAATCCAGCAAATAATTACTACACACATGCCCACAGGCCAAAGAACATGCAGGTCCCTATATTCCAGTAGACAGGAAGAATGATAGTATCCTTGCCTTAATGGATCTCCTGCATTTTGAAATTATGATAAATGCTTTTTAAAAATCTCTAAAATGAAATCCAGCAAAAATGATTTGGGAGTATTTCTTTTTCCTGATAAATGAGGTTCTAATGACATTTAATAAGTTAGAATTACTGTAGTATGGGTTCATCTGCTTTTATGTTAATTGTCTTGGGCAACATGAACAAGGTTGAAAAATCAATGATTTGTCAACTGGTCGTTTATATTTACGTGAATAATCTGTAATAAGTACAAGTCATTCAGTTATTTTCTTCCTTTACTGTTTTGCAAATGATTCAAATGATACCTAGTAGAATTAGTATAAATATCAAATTGTGAGTAATGTGATTTGGGCTAAAATTCTTGAATTATTTGTAATTGACAAAATTCTAACCATAATTCTAATCATATTCAGTTTCAGCATGCAGAGACTTGCATTGTCTCCTTCACGTAACTCAGTTTAACAGAAAATAAACTATCAGAGCTTCTTTGTTTTAACAATTATGCTGGGTAAATTAGTCTGTTCTCACACTGCTGTAAATAAGTACCTGGGACTGGGTAATTTATAAAGAAAAGAGGTTTAATTGATTTGCAGATCCACAGGTTGTACAGGAGGCATGACTTGGGAGGCCTCGGAAAACTTACAGTCGTGGTGGAAGGTGAAGGGGAAGCAAGCATGTCTTCACATGGCTGGCAGGAGAGGGGCGGGGGGAAGGTTCCACACACCCTCAAACAACCAGATAACTTGAGAACTCTATCACAAGAGCAGCAAGGGGGACTCTGCCCCCATGATTCAATCACTTCCCACCGGGTCCTTCCTCCAACATTGGGAATCACAATTTAACATGAGATTTGTGTAGGGACACAGAGCCAAACCATATCACCAGGCTGAATAAAGAAATTTGGATTTTCTAGAAGGTTTAGCTTTAATACTTGAGAAAGAATAAATGCAGTTGGTAACATAAAGAACAATTTCTGTATGCCTTATTGAAAGGAATGCCAAAGCCACTAAACGCCCCTGAAATAACAAGCCTTTGAAATAAATATCAACTAAGATTTATATTTAGATAGATATGAGGTTAGTTCTTACTGCTAGGCAACCAGTTGACCTAAGTTTAATTTAAATCAGCATTGTAGTGTCTCCTAATGGACAGTAAGGATAAGTTCTTTTACACGTAGAATACAGTGGTGCTCCTCTACTCCCACCCCCACTTTAAAAATGCATCTTTATATCTATGATTGTGTCTACAGAGCCAAATGAAGTGGGAAAATATGACAGTAATTGGAATAAATGTGGCCAAAATGGAACTGTCATTAAAATTACCTAGGTAATGGGAGATACACGTGGTATTTCTAATGTCTTCATTTCTTTGCCTTCTGCTTTCTGTTCTTGTCCCTTAAAAGATAGTGGGCTCATTGAATGTAATAGCTGGCATTCTAGATAATGGCAATGTGAAATGGCCAATATATTGAGTATCGGTTATTCTATTGTGTAAATCCTGAAAGATAACTTCAGTCCCTACAATGGGGGATCTAGCTCCACAGAGATGGACCCTTCCATATTTATATAGGCTATTTCCACTTACATATCTCTTTCCCCTTCAGTAATGCCAAACTGAGACTTTTAATTTTCTGCTTATACATTGTATGATATCCTCCAAACACATGGCTATATAGTTAATTTTTTGTTGTTGTTTGAGTCTTCTACATTTAATCAGGTTTATCAACATATACATATCTGTCTAGCTAAGGATCAAAGGAAATGACAGATAATAAATATATTCACCCTGTCACTAGTAGGACATATGAGGAGTAAGAAAATAAACCCACTAGTAGGCATATTAAGTCAAATCAAAACATCAATTTGTCATTTTTCTTTATTAAGCTTGAAAATAGTTTTTTAAAAGATTATTCAGTCCTGGTAAGTTCTAAGACACACAATCTAGTGCATTGTTATTTGCAAAAAAAATTGGTAAAAAATCTTTTTTTTTTTTTTTTTTTGAGACAGAGTCTTGCTCTGTTGCCCAGGCTGGAGTGCAGTGGCATGATCTCCGCTCACTGCAAGGTCCGCCTCCCAGGTTCACGCCATTCTCCTGCCTCAGCCTCCAGAGTAGCTGGGACTACAGGCACCTGCCACCATGCCCAACTAATTTTCTGTATTTTTAGTAGACACGGGGTTTCACCGTGTTAGCCAGGATAGTCTTGATGTCTTGACTTCATGATCCGCCCACCTTGGCCTCCCAAAGTGCTGGGATTATAGGCGTGAGCCAACGTGCCCAGCCTGTTAAAAATCTTTTGGAATAAATTTGTATACATTAATGTTCACAAACTTTGGGACAGTAATCTCACTTGTAGGAATATTTGTAATTACTTAATTCTTACATAGAAAACAATATATAAAAGAGGATGTCAAACAGACCATTGTTTCATAGTTATTGACAAAAAGTTAGTAACACAGAAGTCTACCAATAAGAAATTACAATACAACTGTGTGGCATGCTTTGCTATTTTTCAAATATTTAAATTAATAGAAAGAGAAATCATACAATATTATGGGTCTAATGCTCATAAATGATGTAAAATTTAGAAAGTAATTTGAAAGCTTGGATATCAGTATGTTTACAAGTGTATCTTCTTGGAAGTGTATGTCAGTATATAGTATTAGTGTATTATTTAAGGTATTAATGAAAATAATAGACAAGCTCTGACATTTCAGTGGTTTTATAATAAAAGGTCATTTCTCACTCATACAAGTTCACAGTAGTTCAATGCTGGTGCTTGGAGGAGAACCTTCTAGGTGATTCAGGGATTCAAGCTCCTTCTATTCCATAACTCCACCATCTCCTCCAGGGCCATGGGGTTCATTAGTTTCACCTCTCAGAAATGAAAGACAAGACACAAAGCCACACCTACTGCTCACTTCAGGCCTGAAGTGACACAACCCCCTCCTAATCAAATTCTATGGGCAAGAACTAGCTACATGATCCCACCTGGACAAGTGCATTGGAGAATGTGGCTTTGCTGGCTGGAAGGCTTCTTTGCAACAATAATGCTACATTAAGGAAGGCAAACATAGATTTTTATGGACGAAAATATTGTGTCTCTGCCACAATCATTACAGTGGTCAAGTACCCAGGCTCTGAAATCAGACTAAGGATTAAATGGGAAATTTAATAGTATCTACTTCGTAAGTAGATTGTGAGAATTATATGAAATAATCACAGTAAAGCACTTACATTGTGCTTTACGTGGTGGCAGTGAAGATCATGATAATCTTGTTTTCTCTGTCTATAATATTTCTGAAAAATATTAAGGAATAATATAAAATATTAATAGAGATGAGATTCAATGATTTTCCTTCTTTTTCTGGTTTCCAAATTTTCTGTATTGTGATTAGGTAACTTTTATTATAAATATTAATTCTCATACATATCTGAATATAGGCTATTCAAAGAGTTTTGAAATCAATTGTATTTAGTCAATACTTTTGTGGTGCTTAATATGTGACGGCCGTTCTTTTAAGCATTTAACAAATCTGTTGGAAATAAGGACTTTGGAAGAGATAGCAGATTATGGTCTTGAAATTCTAGGATAATCTTAATTATATATATATATATATATATATATAATATATATTTTCCTAATATGTATGATTTTTCGTGTGCAAAAAGCTGAAAGCAGACCATGGTTAGGTTGGTGGCCTAAACTTGTTCTGCCAGGACAATCCAGGAATATAAATGTTTGGTTCAACTCATAAGAATGGAACTCTTGGCAACAGAAGTAGGTATTGTTACTTACCTTTTGCAGAGGAGAGAACTGAGGTTCACAGAGGAAGTGATCTGCCCTCAGTCACAGCCCTGTGTCACTTTTGGTGCTGGTGGTGTTAATGTTTGGGAAGTAATACAGCACGGAGTTTGGAGGAGCATTTTTATGGCTAAAGGGCAGCATCCTAAGCACTTTAGGCAACTAAGTGATGAGAAACCAGGTTAGAAACAGGCCTTGGGTGAGGAATAGAAAGGTCGATGGAAGGCACTCAAGACACATCACTCATTTTTGAATTTTGCTTAGGGTTGACAATATTTCTAAAGCCTTCTTAAAGAACAACAGGAAATTTGAATGCAAGAGTTCAAGTAATAATGCTGACCCGAAAAATACAATTGAGATTAAATTTTCATTCATTTGATAAACATATCAGGAACATTTGATATTCAGACAATAAGGAAACAAAATGAGTAAGACAGGCTCTTCCATAGAGGAGCTCAGAGTATAGCTAGGGAGGAAGGAAGTGTAATTACAGTATGTAGTATTACAAGCTGAAGTAGAAGAATATCTAAATTGAAATTTAAAATATGAAAGAGTTTTTCTTATGGAAAAAATAAACTTTTAAAGTACATAGAGAAGTAATAAAGAAGGTTCTCCAACAATAGAAGCAATTTTTCTTATCTAGATTTTATACCAAATAGTTCACCAATATTGAGCTGAATTACCAGCTATGTATCCAGAACATTTCACATATGTACACCTTGAGGACAAGAATTGCTACATTGGGGCCATTCAAGATCTTCAAAATCAAGATTGATGTGCTTTCAGAAATACTGATTCTATGAAGATGCAACTAATATTTATTGAATACACCAATGTGCCAAGTAAGTCCCCATATTCCTATCACTGAATACCAAGATAGGGTTTACTACAGAACACTCTGGTAAGAAACAATAAAACTCTTTTCTCAAAAAGTGGATTTATTTATAAGCCATTTCAGGTTTACTAGAAACAATCAGTTCTAGTGCTGTCTAGTGTTTTTAGTTCTAAAATATAGATGCACCACTATTGATCATAACCAACTATTGTGGAACATTTGCCTCTGATGTACCTCTGTATTTCTTGCCTAGTTCCTCTCAAATGTCAAATTAACCTTCTGAAACTCCTTATTACATAGTATCTCCAATGAATAAAAAGACTCTTTGTGAGCATGAGTGTGTGTGTGAGAGAGTGTATGTGTGTGTATATATGTATGTGGAGTGTTTTCCTGGCTAACACGTCAGGATCTGCCTAAGCCCCTCACTTTGCGCTCAAATGTCACCCTGCCAGAATTCATTACATCCTGTTTATTAATTAATTAAAATATATTTATACAGAACAGGCTTTATGAGATGCAGTAAAAAATAACGTTATGAGAGGCATCCTCCAGACAGAGTGGCTTGTCTCTGATGGCAACCAGGAATGCAACTCCAGCGTTCCCTGTCAATGCCACTGTAAGAGTTGAGGTGGTATGAAAATGTAGTAATTAAAGGTAGAAGATCAAAGAAATTACTTCAGTTCTGGAACTGGATATGGGACAAATGTATCTTTTCTAAATCATGGTCTGATCATAAATATCACTTTGGCTTTTTGATAAGAAAAAACACATCAGCACTCTATACACACACTCACTCACAGACATATACACGTAACTCCAAAGGTGTCGTGGGGGCATAAAGTGAGGTGCTAAGGCAGCTGTGAAGATTCAGCTAATGCTTACTGACCTTCTGCTGACACCAACCACTGGACAAGGTGTTTCCATGATCTTTTCTTCAAGTCAGCTTACTATATGACACGAGGACATTTATCTCGCTCCCTTTTATCTCAGGTTTCTTCCTTGTCTTCCAAATGCAGTTAAACAGACCTGCTCAACCTCCCAGAGCTACTGTGAGGGTACGATAGAGTATGAGAACCTGTTTGGAAAAATAAATTGACATAGCATTAGAAATAAAGTGTCATTACTGGATGGGTTTTCTAAGCATCCTTTTAGAAATATATTTTGGTGAAGCAGTACCTAGGCTGTGGCTATGGGGCTCAGTCTTGTATTTAAATAAACCTATATTGACAGATTAAGGTCTTGGGTACAAAAGTTGGAAAGGATGTCAATAATTATTGGATATAATCATGTTGTCTTGAAGATATTGTAAGCTGAGGGTAAGAAAGGCTTATTTTACAAGAAATACATATATGTATACATATATAACATTTATATATATATAGATAATATTCCATGAGGAACCCTTAGAAAGCTGTGATATAAAATTATAAAAAAGAGACCACCCTCGCTCCCAACAAAACAAAAAAACAAGAACAACAATAAAAACAAAACAGGCAGTGATGAGAAATAAAAAATAGAAAGTGCCTGAGATGAGGACTTCTTACTTTTGTCTTCCTGCAAATGCAGACATGAAACTAAAATTTATGGTACATAAAATAGTGTCAGGAACATATATTTGTTGAATGAAACATCTGAAAAACATTGAGAGGGAAGTTAGTTGTGTCCAGTACTCAAGTAGAAAATATTATTCATTCTGGCTTTTATAACTAAATGGAAATCAATGTGAAAAATCAAATTTGATTTACTTAAATTTTCTTTTCTTTAAAGCTTGCTTTTAAGGAATATATCTATCTAGTCTGTAGTATGAAGCATAGCTGTTTGTGATAAGCTGGCTGTTTGCTGTTCAATGATACTAGCAAAGATTTTGAGTTGTAATCATTGGCTGTCCAATTCTAGTTTGTGGGTTGTGCTTAATTTAAAATTAATCCTTTTCAAAAAAATGTTACGCAATAGCTCACGACTATTGTATGATGCATAACTATCAAAATTGTGGGTTACTGGTCTTATATGGTTGATTTTTCTTTCCTGACCTGTATAGAACTTTTAAAATAAGGTAGGAAAAAAAGTTCCTCAATTTGAATATTATAGATTTTTTTCTAGAAGGCAGATATAAAAATTGAACTTGAGGCTGGGTGTGGTGGCTCACACCTGTAATCCCAGCACTTTGGGAGACCGAGGCAGGTGGATCACAAGGTCAAGAGATTGAGACTGGCGGTGGAGCCAAGATGGCCGAATAGGAACAGCTCTGGTCTACAGCTCCCAGCGTGAGTGGCACAGAAGATGGGTGATTTCTGCATTTCTGTTTGAGGTACCAGGTTCATCTCACTAGGGAGTGCCAAACAGTGGGTGCAGGACAGTTGGAGCAACGCACTGTGCACGAGCTGAAGCAGGGCAAGGCATTGCCTCACTCAGGAAGCACAAGGGGTCAGGGAGTTCCCTTTCCTAGTCAAAGAAAGGGGTAACAGACGGCACCTGGAAAATCGGGTCAGTCCCACCCTAATACTGCGCTTTTCCAACGGGATTGGAAAATGGCACACCAGGAGACTGTGTCCCACACCTGGCTCAGAGGGTCCTATGCCCATGGAGTCTCACTGACTGCTAGCACAGCAGTCTGAGATCAAACTGCAAGGTGGCAGCAAGGCTGGGGGAGGGGCGCCCGCCATTGCCCAGGCTTGCTTAGGTAAACAAAGCAGCCAGGAAGCTCGAACTGGGTGGAGCCCACCACAGCTCAAGGAGGCCTGCCTGCCTCTGTAGGCTCCACCTCTGGGGGCAGGGCACAGACAAACAAAAATTCAGCAGGAAGCTCTGCGGACTTAAATGTCCCTGTCTGACAGCTTTGAAGAGAGTAGTGGTTCTCCCAGCACGCAGCTGGATATCTGAGAACGGACAGACTGCCTCCTAAAGTGGGTCCCTGACCCCTGAGCAGCCTAACTGGGAGGCACCCCCCAGTAGGGACAGACTGACACCTCACTCGGCCAGGTACTTCTCTGAGACAAAACTTCCAGAGGAACTATCAGACAGCTGAATTTGTGGTCTCACGAAAATCCACTGTTCTGCAGCCACCGCTGCTGACACTCAGCCAAACAGGGTCTGGAGTGGACCTCTAGCAAAATCCAACAGACCTGCAGCTGAGGGTCCTGTCTGGTAGAAGGAAAACTAACAAACAGAAAGGACATCCACACCAAAAACCCATCTGTACATCACCATCATCAAAGACCAAAAGTAGATAAAACCACAAAGATGGGGAAAAAACAGAGCAGAAAAACTGGAAACTCTAAAAAGCAGAGCACCTCTCCTCCTCCAAAGGAACACAGTTCCTCACCAGCAATGGAACAAAGCTGGATGGAGAATGACTTTGACGAGTTGAGAGAAGAAGGCTTCAGACAATCAAACTACTCCGAGCTACGGGAGGAAATTCAAAACAATAGCAAAGAAGTTAAAAACTTTGAAAAAAAATTAGAAGAATGGATAACTAGAATAACCAATGGAGAGAAGGGCTTAAAGGAGCTGATGGAGCTGAAAGCCAAGTTTCGAGAACTACGCGAAGATTGCAGAAGCCTTGGGAGCTCATGCGATCAACTGGAAGAAAGGATATCAGTGATGGAAGATGAAATGAATGAAATGAAGCGAGAAGGGAAGTTTAGAGAAAAAAGAATAAAAAGAAATGAACAAAGCCTCCAAGAAATTTGGGACTATGTGAAAAGACCAAATCTACGTCTGATTGGTGTACCTGAAAATGACGGGGAGAATGGAACCAAGTTGGAAAACACTCTGCAAGATATTATCCAGGAGAACTTCCCCAATCTAGCAAGGCAGGCCAACATTGAGATTCAGAAAATACAGAGAAAGCCACAAAGATACTCCTCGAGAAGAGCAACTCCAAGACACATAATTGTCAGATTCACCAAAGTTGAAATGAAGGAAAAAATGTTAAGGGCGGTGAGAGAGAAAGGTCGGGTTACCCACAAAGGGAAGCCCATCAGACTAACACCTGATCTCTCGGCAGAAACTCTACAAGCCAGAAGAGAGTGGGGGCCGATATTCAACATTCTTAAAGAAAAGAATTTTCAACCCAGAATTTCATATCCAGCCAAACTAAGCTTCATAAGTGAAGGAGAAATAAAATACTTTACAGACAAGCAAATGCTGAGTGATTGTGTCACCACCAGGCCTGCCCTAAAAGAGCTCCTGAAGGAAGCACTAAACATGGAAAGGAACAACTGGTACCAGCCACTGCAAAAACATGCCAAATTGTAAAGACCATTGAGGCTAGGAAGAAACTGCATCAACTAACTAGCAAAATAACTAACTAACATCATAATGACAGGATCAAATTCACACATAACAATATTAACTTTAAATGTAAATGGGCTAAATGCTCCAATTAAAAGACACAGACTGGCAAACTGGATAAGGAGTCAAGACCCATCAGTGTGCTGTATTCAGGAAACCCATCTCACGTGCAGAGACACACGTAGACTCAAAATAAAGGGATGGAGGAAGATCTATCAAGCAAATGGAAAACAAAAAAAGGCAGGAGTTGCAATCCTAGTCTCTGATAAAATAGACTTTAAACCAACAGAGATCAAAAGAGACAAAGAAGGCCATTACATAATGGTAAAGGGATCAATTCAACAAGAAGAGCTAACTATCCTAAATATATATGCACCCAACACAGGAGCACCCAGATTCATAAAGCAAGTCCTGAGTGACCTACAAAGAGACTTAGACTCCCACACAATAATAATGGGAGATTTTAACACCCCACTGTCAACACTAGACAGATCAACGAGACAGAAAGTTAACAAGGATACCCAGGAATTGAACTCAGCTCTGCACAAAGTGGACCTAATAGACATCTACAGAACTCTCCACCCCAAATCAACAGAATATACATTTTTTTCAGCACCACACCACACCTATTCCAAAATTGACCACATAGTTGGAAGTAAAGCTCTCCTCAGCAAATGTAAAAGAACAGAAATTATAACAAACTGTCTCTCAGACCACAGTGCAATCAAACTACAACTCAGGATTAAGAAACTCACTCAAACCCACTCAACTACATGGAAACTGAACAACTGCTCCTGAATAACTACTGGGTACATAATGAAATGAAGGCAGAAATAAAGATGTTCTTTGAAACCAACAAGAACAAAGACACAACATACCAGAATCTCTGGGACACATTCAAAGCAGTGTGTAGAGGGAAATTTATAGCACTAAATGCCCACAAGAGAAAGCAGGAAAGGTCCAAAATTGACACCCTAACATCACAATGAAAAGAACTAGAAAAGCAAGAGCAAACACATTCAAAAGCTAGCAGAAGGCAAGAAATAACTAAAATCAGGGCAGAACTGAAGGAAATAGACACAAAAAACCCTTCAAAAAATTAATGAATCCAGAAGCTTGTGTTTTGAAAAGATCAACAAAATTGATAGACTGCTAGCAAGACTAATACAGAAGAAAAGAGAGAAGAATCAAATAGATGCAATAAAAAATGAAAAAGGGGATATCACCACCGATCCCACAGAAATACAATCTACCATCAGAGAATACTACAAACGCCTCTATGCAAATAAACTAGAAAATCTAGAAGAAATGGATAAATTCCTCGACAAATACACCCTCCCAAGACTAAACCAGGAATAAGTTGAATCTCTGAATAGACCAATAACAGGCTCTGAAATTGTGGCAATAACCAATAGCTTACCAACCAAAAAGAATCCAGGACCTGATGGATTCACAGCCAAATTCTACCAGAGGTACAAGGAGGAACTGGTACCATTCCTTCTGAAACTATTCCAATCAATAGAAAAAGAGGGAAACCCCCCTAACACATTTTATGAGGCCAGCATCATCCTGATACCAAAGCCTGGCAGAGACATAACCAAAAAAGAGAATTTCAGACCAATATCCTTGATGAACATTGGTGCAAAAATCCTCAATAAAATACTGGCAAACCGAATCCAGCAGCACATCAAAAAGCTTATCCACCATGATCAAGTGGGCTTCATCCCTGGGATGCAAGTCTGGTTCAACATATGCAAATCAATAAATGTAATCCAGCATATACACAGAACCAAAGACAAAAACCACATGATTATCTCAATAGATGCAGAAAAGTCCTTTGACAAAATTCAACAACCCTTCATGCTAAAAACTCTCAATAAATTAGGTATTGATGGGACATATCTCAAAACAATAAGAGCTATTTATGACAAACCCACAGCCAATATCATACTGAATGGGCAAAAACTGGAAGCATTCCCTTTGAAAACTGGCACAAAACAGGGATGCTCTCTCTCACCACTCCTATTCAACATAGTGCTGGAAGTTCTGGCCAGGGCAATCAGGCAGGAGAAGGAAATAAAGGGTATTCAATTATGAAAGGAGGAAGTCAAACTGTCCCTGTTTGCAGATGACATGATTGTATATCTAGAAAACCCCATTGTCTCAGCCCAAAATCTCCTTAAGCTGATTAACAACTTCAGCAAAGTCTCAGGATACAAAATCAATGTACAAAAATCACAAGCATTCTTGTACACCAATCACAGACAAACAGAGAGCCAAATCATGAGTGAACTCCCATTCACAATTGCTTCAAAGAGAATAAAATACCTAGGAATCCAACTTACAAGGGATGTGAAGGACCTCTTCAAGGAGAACTACAAACCACTGCTCAATGAAATCAAAGAGGATACAAACAAATGGAAGAACATTCCATGCTCATGGGTTGGAAGAATCAATATCGTGAAAATGGCCATACTGCCCAAGGTAATTTATAGATTCGATGCCATCCCCATCAAGCTACCAATGACTTTCTTCACAGAATTGGAAAAAACTACTTTAAAGTTCATATGGAACCAAAAAAGAGCCTGCATCACCAAGTTGATCCTAAGCCAAAAGAACAAAGCTGGAGGCATCACACTACCTGACTTCAAACTATACTACAAGGCTACAGTAACCAAAACAGCAGGGTACTTGTACCACAACAGAGACATAGATCAATGGAACAGAACAGAGCCCTCAGAAATAATGCCGCATATCTACAACTATCTGATCTTTGACAAACCTGACAAAAACAAGCAATGGGGAAAGGATTCCCTATTTAATACATGGTGTTGGGAAAACTGACTAGCCATATGTAGAAAGCTGAAACTGGGTCCCTTCCTTACACCTTATACAAAAATTAATTCAAGATGGATTAAAGACTTAAATGTTAGACCTAAAACCATAAAAACCCTAGAAGAAAACCTAGGCAATACCATTCAGGACATAGGCATGGGCAAGGACTTCATGTCTAAAACACCAAAAGCAATGGCAACAAAAGCCAAAACTGACAAATGGGATCTAATTAAAGTAAAGAGCTTCTGCATAGCAGAAGAAACTACCATCAGAGTGAACAGGCAACCTACAGAATGGGAGAAAATTTTTGCAACCTACTCATCTGACAAAGGGCTAATATCCAGAATCTACAATGAACTCAAACAAATTTACAAGAAAAAAATGAACAACCCCATCAAAAAGTGGGCGAAGGATATGAACAGACACTTCTCAAAAGAAGACATTTATGCAGCCAAAAAACACATGAAAAAATGCTCATCATCACTGGCCATCAGAGAAATGCTAATCAAAACCACAATGAAATACCATCTCACACCAGTTAGAATGGCCATCATTAAAAAGTCAGGAAACAACAGGTGCTGGAGAGGATGTGGAGAAATAGGAACACTTTTACACTGTTGGTGGGACTGTAAACTAGTTCAACCATTGTGGAAGTCAGTGTGGCGATTCCTCAGGGATCTAGAACTAGAAATACCATTTGACCCAGCCATCCTATTACTGGGTATATACCCAAAGGACTATAAATCATGCTGCTATAAAGACACATGCACACATATGTTTGTTGCGGCACTATTCACAATAGCAAAGACTTGGAACCAACCCAAATGTCCAACAACGATAGAATGGATTAAGCAAATGTGGCACATATACACCATGGAATATTATGCAGCCATAAAAAATGATGAGTTCGTGTCCTTTGTAGGGACATGGATGAAACTGGAAAACATCATTCTCAGTAAACTATCGCAAGGACAAAAAACCAAACACCGCATGTTCTCACTCATAGGTGGGAATTGAACAATGAGAACTCATGGACACAGGAAGGGGAACATCTCACACTCCAGGGACTGCTGTGGGTTGGGGGGAGTGGGGAGGGACAGCATTAGGAGATATACCTAATGCTAAATGACAAGTTAATGGTTGCAGCAAACTGACATGGCACATGGATACATATATAACAAACCTGCACATTGTGCACATGTACCCTAAAACCTAAAGTATAATAATAAAAAAAAAAAAGGAAAAAAAAAAGAGATTGAGACCATCCTGGCTGACAAGGTGAAACCCCATCTCTACTAAAAATACGAAAGTTAGCCGAGCATGGTGGCGGGTGCCTGTAGTCCCAGCTACTTGGGAGGCTGAGCAGGAGAATGGTGTGAACCCAGGAGGCGGAGCTTGCAGTGAGCTGAGATCATGCCACTGCACTCCAGCCTGGGCAACAGAGCGAGACTCTGTCTCAAAAAAAAAAAAATTGAACTTGAGATTACTCAGGGGTTAATTTTCCATCTGTCTTTTATTAATGCAAAATTCTTGAAATTTAAGTGTTGTAGTGGATCATCTGTCCTTCTGTCTTGTTTACTGTATTAGGAAACAGGCTCATCAGAGTGTAGCCAGCCACTCCCAGCTAATAAAAATAGAGTCTGGGTTCCCACTCTTAGCCTAGGCCCTTGCCTCTAAAATGAGTTCCCTTTATAAAAAGTAACTTCACAGAAATGTCAAAAAAAATTAAATTTCCAAAACATACCCAGACATGAACCACTGTGTTTTCTGACTAAAGTTTCGAATATTTGTTGGGATTTTAAGTGAGGTATTCTCTGATTTGGAAGTGAGGGTCCATTCCTAACAAAAGGAGTGTCTGCCAACTTAAATTACTTCTAGAAGTCTCCAACTCAATGGGAATTTTAAGTGTAGGGAAATCTAGGTGTAAAAGAAAAGACTAGTGTGAGGTAATTTATGTTAGGTGTAACATAAGGGATAATTGTTTTACTTAATTCTACTTTCTCTTCTTTATGCTTGCAAATTATACATCATTGTACTTACTGTTAGAGACAGTCTAGGCCAAGGCAGTTACATGGCAATATGCCTCTTTCCTTTTTCTCTTCTCTTGTTGTGACAACCTTAGAAGCTATTTGCTAGAAAACATTTCTACTAGATGGTGTAAGACTACCTATCCCACATGGAACGTTCATGAGCAAGAAATAAACCTTTGCTATGTTAAGCCATTCAGATTTTGGTGCTTGTTGGATGGGCAGTTGGCATTAGCTACTCATTCTTACAATCGTTATTATCACTATTCTTTGCCTCTTTTTCTTTGGTTCTCTGCATATCAGTTAGGCGCCCATTGATATATATGTCTTCCTAGTGATCAGAAGTAGAGTTTTCCGTAAGAACTTTCCACTATCCAAAGAGAAGTGCCACTTTTTAAAATTGTATCAAAATGTTCTTTGTGAATTTTATACTCCTTAAAAAACAGAGTATCTTGGTTCCTGCTAAATGCATATTTTTGTATTAAAATTTGCCTATTTATGACTTTAAAAAAAGTGGTGGTAGTTTGAAAACTTTTTTTCTATCATTTTTTGGTAAGTTTGTGTCTGAATAGCTTAGCAGTATATAGGCTAAAGTAGTGCTGTATTTTTTTTCTATTGTGGGAAAGTTAAATCTGTTCTATGACCATATTATCCCATCCTTCATTTTAATAATAACGACAGCAAAACAATTATAACAATTTTGGCAAAGACTGTGTGTGGTCCTCCTTTATTCTTGTCTTCTCCCTTTCTCTCTTCCCTCAGATGAGTTGGAGCTTGGCATGTCGCTATCCAGCAATCGACTATATCACCCAGCCTCCCTTGCATCTAGGCATGGTCAGTGTGACTGGAAGTGACATGTGTGTTCTCCAAGTCATCCTCTTAAAAGGAAATTGCTTAGTCTCTCTGCTTTTCTTGGATGTGCTCCTGATGGGGCCAACTCTAATCAAGCAGATGAGGTTAATGCCCTAAAGCAGTACTTCTCAAACATTAATTTGTTTACCAAAGAATCTTAAAATATGGATTCTAATTCAGAAAATCTGGGTGGGGCTTGAGCTTTCACACTTTTAACAAGTTCCCTGGTGATGCTGTTTTTGATAGTCCAGGACTCTGCACTTGAAATAACTAGATCTTAGAAAATGACTGACACACATGCTAGAAGAAACCTGAGACCCTGGATGACCTCTGGGAGCAGAGCTACATCCCTTACCCTGGACTACTCCTCTCTCCATTGCTTGGAGAGAGATAAATCAACTTCTCTTACATCCACTATGTTTTTGGATTTATTGGTTAGCTTTAGCCTATACTCCAAGGAATACAAAAGTAGTTATAAGGATAATAATAAAAGTAATAATAAGTGTCATTTACTGAGTGCTTAACATGTGGCAGACACTTATAGTCATTATCTCTTTAATATTCATAATATCCCAATGAAGTATTATACTCATTTTATAGATGTGAAAGCTAAGGAAAGAAGGAATCCCTAACTGGTCCAAACTCACATAATATGGCAGCATTGGTATTAAGTGGCAGCACTGGTATTAAAGCTTGGATGTCTGTCCTCAAGTGAGACATTTATTGCCAAACTGACCACAGTTTGACTAGTGCATTTAAATGTGGGATCCTGTTTTAGACCTGATCAGCTTTCCCCTGATTTTGTCTCTGGGTGTTTGGGTTAATGTTGACCATTTTCTTCCAGACAATAAGTCAGGGAGGATAGTTCTTTGCTATTTATGAGAAAGAGGACCCAACAGTATCATCCTTTCTGTTCACCATTAATTCTTAACCAAGATTATAGAAAAAATAATAGACCAAGTTACAGGAGAAGGCACTAATGTACATATAACATGTAAAGATAAAGATCTGTTCTTCTTTACTGCTTCATCTTACTAGGTTCTTGTCTTCTACTCATCAGCTTTTTTTTTTTTTTTTTTTTTTTTTGGTCTCTGCTATGAGAGAGACAAAAAGAAAGAGATGCTAATGGATCACAAGCCTGAAAAATGTTAAGTCTGGTGGCGGGATGTGGGGGCAAGGGAGGGGATGCCAGAAACCAGCATACTTGTCTAATGTTTTTCTGGACTCTGGCTACTTCGCCAATCAGAATTGTTAGGTGGAGTCAACCAGAGATTCGAGTGGCCTAGGGAAGGGAAAATGAAGGCACTCTGGCTGCCTCCTGCATTTGTCTCATCCTGGGGATAATTAACTAATGAAGGCAAAGCCAAGTAAGACACTGCATTTCTGAAGCAGTGTCTGGGGAGAATAATGGATTAAGACATTTTCCAAAGACAACCCTAGATTAAAAGTCAAACCATAAAAGGAGCATTTCTTCCAACTCCAGAAGGGTGGACTTCCCCTCTAGGGCAGACAGTTTAGGTTTATTATTTTTGTGGCAGAGTAATAATGACATTTCTACTTAAAAGTCCTTATGACCTTTCTAAGGGAGCTGTTTGTGCTTCACTTGTTCTGTCATTTTTCTCCTTTCCCCTGGAGATCACCTTGCTTTTATAACTGTGAGAGACTAATAGAAGGGGCAAGGAAGGTGTAGGAAGAATGAAAAAGACAACATATGAGAAAGAGGTAGTGCAATACTATAATAAGATAAAAAAAGAAGGCGAAGGAGGATAAAATAAGATAAATTTGTCTCTATAATAAATATAAATTCTAGGTCTCCAAGCTGAAAATATCAGAAAATGCTGTCTTGGTGGCTGATAATTACAAAACCAATAGATTTCCGGTGAAAAGTAATCATTCCTGTAATGTATAAAGCCTAGGCAATTGTTACTTAAATGCTGGGACTGTATAACAGGAGGCTGATTTCTCTGCATTACTTAACCTTTGCCCACTTTATTCACCTCTTATTTTTCTTGAGCACCATTCAGCTCCACCGTCTGCTTCTGTGCAACCCGGTAGCCTCACTGTGATCCTCAGTTTCTTTGAGACTCCGAATTACTTCTCAAGGGAATTTTTTTTTTCTGGCATTTCTCCTTAGGGGGTGGTTGTGGAGGATGTTCCACTCTAACCTAAAGGTATCTATCTGTTATAGATTGCTTTCCTTCAAGATTCCATCCACATGTGTAAAATTTACAAACTCAAATTAAGCCATTAATGGGTAGTAATTAAACCACACATTAATCTTCCCAAGTAATATTTGCATTTTAATACACAAAGGAATTTTAGATATCTTGCTTGGAATTTTAGATATTCTGACAGGATTAGACAGAAATATTTTTCAATGCAGAAGTTTTTCCAAGAGAAAGACTTATGTTTGGTTATATAAAAACATCTAGTAACTGAATCTGAATGTCTTCTTAAAAGAGAGAGAGAGAGAGAGAGATAAGTTCTTGAATTTTGGTATTATTGGGATCAGTTTGATACATAGTGTCTGTTCTATTTCGTTTACATAGATAAAATAAAAAACTTTATTCAACAGTATTCTTCAAAAAACATACTTAACTTGCCCAATATGTGATACATGTATAAAGTAGTAGGTTAATCACCATACAGAATGGAATTTGTATCAACTCAGTAATTGATAAAGAATTGTAACTGAAGCACAATGCTCTTTTTTATTTTATTTTTAATGGACACGTGATAATTTGGGGTACAGGACAATGTTTCAGTATTTGTAGACATCATATAAAGATCAAATCAAGGTAATTAGCATATCTATCACCTCAAGCATTTATCATTCCTTTGTGGTATGAACATTAAAAAATCCTCTCTTCTAGTTATTTTGAAATATACAATATAATGTTAACTACAGTCACCGTACTATGCCATAGAATACCAGAATTTATTCCTCTTATCTAACTATAATTTTATAGCCATTGACCAGTCTCTTCCCATTGCCCCCCAACCCCCACCACCCTCCCCTTACCAGCCTCTAGTAACCACTATTCTATTCTACTTCCATGAAATCAATTTTTTTTCTTTTAGATTCCATGAGTGATATCATGCAGTATTTATCTTTCTGTGCCTGCTAATTTTACTTAACATAATGTCTTCTGGGTTCATCTATGTTACTGCAAATGACAGGATTTTATTCTTTTTTATGGCTGAATAGTGTTCCATTGTGTATATAAACCACATTTTATTCATCCATTCATTTGCTGATGGACATTTGTATTGATTCCATATCTTGTCTATTGTGAATAGTGCTGTAATAAATGTGAACGTGCAGATAACTCTTCAACATACTGCTTTCATTTCCTTTGGATAAATACCCAGTAGTGAGATTATTCTGGGATCATATGGTAGTTCTACTTTTAGTTTTTTGAGAAATCTCCATCCTGTTTTTCCATCATAGCTGTAAATGTAACTTACATTCCCACTGACAGCCTGATAAGAGTTCCCATTTTGCCACATCCATGCCAGTATCTGTTATTTTTTGTCTTTTCAATAAAAGCCATTCTAATCGAGGTGACGTGATATCTCATTGTGGTTTAAATTTGCATTGAAGTGCTATACTCTTATTAGAGAAAGGAGTACTTATTAAACTCTTTATTAAATCCTACTGCCAACCAGCTGAACCATTCTTCGTAAGCAATAATAAATATTTATTTATTTTTCAGCTGCTGAACTTTGTAATGATTCGTTACATAGCAGTAGCTAATTGAAATGCTTCTCCAAGGCTGAAAAATTCTTTCAGAGGTCCCTTTAACTGATGAACACACAAAATCAGTAATAGATTCAGCAGAATTATTACAGTGTGAAATTAAGCTATTGTGAACATATCTTTACTTTGTGGTAAATACTTAGAAGTGATTAAGAGAGAGACAAGGATGCTCTTAAATTCTTCTCTTCCTTTTTCTTTCTCTCCCTTTATAAAATTTATCAATAACCTGTGATAGGAAATGACAATAGAAATAAGTAAGCCATTGCTTTGCCCTTAAGGTGCTTACAGTATATTGGTCATGTATGACTGTATGAGGGAAGGCAGACAAGTAAATGAATAATTAAAGGACATTCGTAAGACAATAACCAAGGTATGGGAACATGAAAGAAAAAGCATGATGCTTACTTCTGACTAAGAACATAAGGAGAGTGTTTACAAAAGATATCTTATTTGAGCTAAGTTTTGAAAGAATAGGTTAGAACCTTGATGCATAAAACATGATCCACACACCGGTAAATAGCATCAGTCTCACTGTAGGAGCTTGTTAGCAATGCAGAATTTGTGGTTCCTTCTAGACTATTGGATCAAAAGCTTCATTTAAAAAAGATCCTCAGGTGACTTATATGTACATTAGAGTGTGGGTTACAATTATGGCTTGGGTGATGGTTGTCATTTTGTCTGCACATTAGAATCATCTGGGAGTTTTGCAAAAAAGTAATGCCCACTGTTGCTCTATCTAGAGTTTCCCATTAAATTGTCTTTGGATGGAGCGCAAACATTAGGATGTTTGGAATATCCAGGCACCACTGAGTGGTCTAGTATGGCTACAGGCATATGTTAGATTGATAGATTGTTCAGGGGCTTTATGCTGCTATACATCGAGGTGTAAAGAATAAGTGTGGTGAGATAGATTTCCAAGATTCTGAGAAAATCTTCTGACTCTAGTCTGTAAATGTGGAAGTTCTGAAAATGGTCATGATGACTTTGGTTAATGCTTGGATACTGAAATAACTTCCATGCCAAAAATCTTGGAACACCTAGAGACATGGATGTTCTAAATGAGACTGCAAAAGTTACCAAATTGCGAAGATTGGAAGCAGGAGGGAAGGATAAAGAAATGGATCATATTAGGAGATCTACTTGTCAATGTTATAATGAACAAAAGCTTACTGGCAACTTTGAAAAGAAATTTTAAGTAATAGTGTCGGGAAGAACTTAATTAATTTACACACTTTCCTTATGGTTTTTGTTCAGTTCTGCATCCTGCCTGCCCTGGCTCTGGTTGGAGAGAGCATTTAAACCCCAGAATCTGTCGCTGATGAATATTACAGGTCCCATGGCATTCCTACTGCATTCATTGCAATGTTTGGGCCGAGTTCCAATCAGAAAGTTACTTTCTATTGACTGTAAATTTCACACCTCTAACATGAAGACTTCTCATACCACACACTCTCTAAATTGGCTTCAAGTCCTGCTTGAAAGCAAGTATGACACATACTCTCAAATGGGCTTCAAATTGAGCCACAGCCTTGGCTAAACATATTTTAATGACAACACATAACATTCAGGTCATCGAAAGAATATTTCCCTCTTCATATGATACATGTGTTGCTGGCATAAAATTATATGACTTACGTCGCCTTTCAGCATTGGGAGGGTCGAGAAATCTTTTTCACTTTCGGTCTGAAATTACTCTGAGGTATAAATTATTACTCACAGTTCAACACTTGCTGTGTTCTGCCCAGAGGTGGCTGCCTTCTCAATGACTCTGTGATTTATGGGTGGAGGCAGAAGGGCGAGAGTGCCTCTGAGCAAACATGTACCTGCCCAGTGTTCCCTCTGTCAGATGCAACAGAAGGTTGTGGAGCTGGAGCCCACCAAATCAAACAAATCAGACAAATCACAGAGAAGCCTTTTACCTCCATTGATATGGAATAATTGAGGTGTAGAGGGGAATCACTGAGGGTATATCTACTCTACTCAGCTCGTTCTTGATGTTTTTCAGATCCCTCAAGACTGGAACCAATTATAATCAAGAATGATCTAGGAGGCTAACAATGGATCCTAGGGCTGGATCTGCCCCTTGCTAACTTTTATGAGTGAGCAATTAACATTGCTAAGCCTCCCTTGCCTCAGTTATATAAACAAGATAGCATATTTCTTGTTTAATTTGCAAGGTTATTTAAAATTATTTAAAATGTGTGTGAACTGGACAAATCTATGATGCTCTTATTAGATGCAGGAGTTATCATAAAATATGGTGGATTTACCACAGGGCATATCTTCCTCAAGTGTTATAGCTTTTTTATTATGACCTACACTCGGAGGCATTTAAATAATAGGCCTGTTGGGCTCCTTTACAATATCATATTCTCCATCTCCATCCTGCGTGTGGTTGGGATTCTATATATTTTTGACCTTAAGAAAATACAAAAAAGTGTCCCATTTTTATTGTAAAGGAAATAAATTCCCAGCATCTTACCGCCTTCAGAAATTGAAAGACCTGATTTTCAACTGTCTATAAGGACAGGAGAAAACAATGAAACTAAAAGATTATCTGCCATTTTTGTGAACTCTGCATGACTTGCATTAAACCTCTAAGGTGAAAGAGCTTATTTGCAACAAGTTAGAACATTCAGGAATTTAGAGTTACTAATTTTAAGAAAATAGAAAAGGGGTGCTGTGGTTATCTACCAAAAATTCAAATCTCTGTAACAAGCATGTTTTCATTAAGAAAAGGTGCCTGGGAGCTATTCTGGCTTACAAAACACTGAAATTAAAGGAATTTGGCCCAGCGAGGAAATGTATCCCTGTGGATGTTCAGAGTGACCACAGACTTCAGTGGCTATGAGGGTGCGTCGGCTTGGGAGTTCCAGGAATTTTAATCAGAGGTCACCTTCCCGTAAGCCACTGCCCATGTAGGTTGAAGTTATTTTTTTCTTGATTTTCTAAGTTGATTATTCAACTTTAGCTTTACATTTCCCTTCTCTATGTACATTAAAAGATTAATTTCTTATGCTTTGGGAGACAGAGTCTGTTTTACAGAGGTGATCTCTGTGCACGTAGAGGAAAAGTGATGTGTCTTAGATCTTCCAATGGATCCTGGCAGATTTTAAGTGAAGATACCTTCCCAACCCCCATTCTGAATTTCAAGTCTTTTCTCTCTAGGTTTACTGTCTCCTTGTCATGCAAGTGTAGTTCCTAAAGACACACTTCTCAGACATTATTAACCATTAGAAGAATATTATTAAAGAATCAGTTTGCTAAATGTTAGCAGCATTGCCAGGAGTTACATTGGGAATTATCTTAAACAAGATAATACATTTGTTTTGTGTGTATCAACCATAATAGATGTGCAGCTATTAGAGCATACCAAATATTTTTGATGTGCTTTAATCTAGATTTTAACAGAGTGAAAAAACACATGAAAAAATACTGCATACAATATATCATAATACATATTATATACTACGATACATACATATGCTGTATATTACTAACTATATATAGCTATATATGTTATATATATCATGGTAAACATATATAATAATTGATATAAATAAATTTTAAAGGTTTTTCTTAAGAATGAGATGCATAATTCAGTTTCTTCACATTGACACTGCCTATGTGTATTTAAAATAATTGATTTGTAGAAATTCTGTTTATGCATAAATTCTCAGGAGTGCCTTTGGGGTATTGAAGAGTACATAAAGAGTAAAGATTGTTTAGAACCAGACTATTTAGAATTTCAACTCTATCAAGATGCCGAGAAGCACAATAGAGTACCAGCCTCTAGGATCACTATGTACGTCAAGGAAGGTTTCCCAAAAGATACGACAATCAAGCAGAATCACGAAGGACAGGGAAGAATTCAACAGGTAGAGAAAGAGGAGAGAGCGTTCCAGGCCGACTCCCAATAGAATGAGAAGATGCAAATGTTCTAGGGGCTGGGGATGGAGAGAGATGGATGCAGTACAGCTGTAGAGGAGAGAAGGATCAGGTCAGGAAGGGGTTTGTGGTCCAATCTATGGCACTTTTAATTTATCCTGAAGCCATTGAAAGCTTTTAATACAGAAAGTGACATGGTGAGTCCTTTGTTTCTGCCCAGAGAGCCTAGCAGGTCATATGCATAACTTTTTGCCATGCGTACCTAAATACTTGCCATTTCTATCTAACCTAACACACATTAAATAATGTTTGGGGAAAGTGCTATGGAGGGGATCAGATTTGGTTCGTGTCACTGTGCAAAAAGAAAGAGATAATGGCTCTGCAGCATAGACAGCAAAGTCTTTCTTTCAAGGGACAGGTAGGCCTGTGCAGCTGGAGACACTGAATTGAGTGAGAGCTGTCTGTTAAATACCTCCTTGTATTAGCAAAGCTCCTTGAGTGGCCTTGAAAATCACTGAAGTGCCAGAACGGTTTATAATCCATAGCTTAAGTTTACTTCAGTGATATGTCGCAGGAATTGTTAAGTAAGAACATGAGCCTGTCTATTCACCTTAACAAGTGAGAGAGGCCGACAATCTTTCCTGGATCAGAAGGTGTGTAAGAGGAGGAATGGATAAGGCTTCCTGAAAAACAACAGCTGAACCAGAGGAAAGGTTGAAACAGTGTCCAGGAGTAGAGTTTAGCAAGTCCCTGGAAGAAAGAAGTTAGGTTCCATTTACACAATATCTGGTCTGTGCCAAACATAACTAAATGTCTCCTGTGTAATTTTGGTTTGTGTGGTTGTAAGATTTTATGGGCTCTTGGAACCAAGAGGAGAGACCAATGAGGAAAGTAACTGTCAACACATGTTCTTAAGGAAATCATACATTTCAATTCAACTGGCATTCGGGCATGGTGCTGACATAATAATTTTCAAGCAAAGGTGTAAGATATATCTTTTTATACCAGGCTTCAAGCACCTGCAGGGACTCCCTGTTGTAAGAGTGGAGAATCAAATGTGGCTTAAATGAAAATAACTTTATTCAGGGAAGTAGGTTCCAGTGTTAGGTGAAGCAGTGGCAAAAACTGATTTTTCAAACCCATGGAGTATAATCTTTATTCCAGATTATCCTCTTTCTTCCTTCTAATCATACAAAATAATGTCTTCAAATAAATACGCTGATCTACCTATGAAAAATATAATTTCTATAGGCCATACATTTCTAGCAATGGAGATATTTTTAGTTAAATTGTATTAAAAAGACGGCCAGATACAGTGGCTTATGCCTGTAATCCCAGCACTTTGGGATGCCGAGGCTGGCGGATCACCTGAGGTCAGGAGTTCAAGACCAGCCTGGCCAACATGGTAAAACCTCATCTCTACTAAAAATACAAAAATTAGCTGGGTGTGGTGGTGGGCTTCTGTAATCCCAGCTACTCGGGAGGCCGAGGCAGGAGAATTGCTTGAACCCACGGTTCGCAGGTTGCAGTGAGCCAAGATTGTGCCACCGCACTCCAACCTGGGCAACAGAGTGAGATTCTGTCTCAAAAAAAAAAAAAAAAGAGCGAGACTGCCTGCCCACTATGGGCTGTTTACCCCTAACTGAGCCAGCTGGACCTTACGTCTGTTTTCTGGTAAACATATCTACGTAACGTTTACTGAGGATATCTAATTATATGCTAGGAACCCTGCAAGTTCTTTATGTAGATCATTTTATCTAATATCCAAAGCAATTATCCAAGAAAGGCCCTATTCTTAACTCGATTTTTCAGAAGGGGAGTCTGTGGCATGAAGTGGTTAAGTAACTTGCTCAAGGTCATACTGCCATTAAGTGGCAGAACTGGGATTTGAGCTTATGAACACCTAACTCCAGGACTCAGGTACCATAAATTATTAGTTTAGTTTTTTCTATGTATTAAGTTTGCTAGTTCATTTATGGGCTGAACCTCATACCTTGCCCTTATTAGAACTTTGTTTTTAGGGACCCTAGGCAATAAAACTTTATACTCAACAATGATAAGACAATATAACAATAATGCCTCAAGGTGAATTATTTATCTCCAAATCCAAGATTCCTGAATAGTCATCTGAGTTTGAGAAAATATAAGAAAAATAAAGGAACAACTATCTCTGTGGGTGGGGAAAATATGTTTTCAGATTTGGCCTAAAGTTTGGTTAATATTTAACTCACTTTACTTTTAATTTCAAAAATAAAACATATATATTACTGAAGTCCATGAAATAAAGGATTGTATGTTGCAGATTATAAGAAATCAGATAACATGCCAATCAAACCTTCTGAACACTGCAGAACCTTTATACGTTTAGAAATTTCGGTGAATGGGGCACATTTAACTCGTCACTGACTATATGATTTTAATATAGTCTTTTACAAGAGTGTCAGTTTGTGTGTTATGACAAAATACAGTCTGGGTAATTCTTAAAATTTTATTTTAATAATTTTTTGAGGGGAACAAGTGATATTGGCCACATCGATAAGTTCTTTAGTGGTGATTTCTGAGATTTTGGTGCGCTTGTCCCCCGAGCAGTGTACGCTGTACCCAATGTGCAGTCTTTTATCCCTCACCTTCCTCCTGCCCTTCCCCCTGAGTCCCCAAAGTTCATTATATCATTCTTATGCCTTTGCATCCTCATAGCTTAGCTCCCACTAATAAGTGAAAACATACAATATTTGATTTTCCATTCCTGAGTTACTTCACTTGGAATAATGGCCTCCAAGTTCATCCAAGTTGCTGCAAAGGCCATTATTTCGTTCTGTTTTATGGCTGGTAGTATTCCATGGTGTATATATACTATGGTGTATATATACCACATTTTCTTTACTCATTTGTTGGTTGATAGGCACTTAGGTTTGTTCCATATCTTTGCCATTGTGAATTGTTCCGCTATAAATGTGTGTGCATGTGTCTTTTTCATATAATGACTTCTTTTCCTATGGGTAGATACCCAGGAGTGGAATTCCAGGATCAAATTGTAGTTCTCTTTTTAGTTCATTAAAGAATCTCTCTACTGTTTTCCATAGTGGTTGTACTAGTTTACATTCCTACCAGCAGTGTAAAGAGTTCCCCTTTCACCCAATTTATGCCAACATCTATTATTTTTTGATTTTTAAATTATGGCCATTCTTGTAGGAGTAAGGTGGTATCTCATTGTGTTTCTAATTTGCATTTCTCTGAAAATTACTGATGATGAACATTTTTTTCCCTGTGTGTGTTGGTTGTTTGTATATCTTCTTTTGAGAATTGTCTATTCATGTCCTTTGCCCACTTTTCAATGGGATTATTTGTTTTTATCTCGCTGATTTGTTTGAGTTCCTTGTAGATTCTGAATATCAGTCCTTTGTTGGATGCACAGTTTGTGTAGATTTTCTCCCCTCTCTGAGTTGCCTTTTTATTCTGCTAATTATTTCTTTTGCTGTGCAGAAGCTTTTTAGTTTAATTAGGTCCATTTATTTATTTTTGTTTCATTTGCTTTTGGGTTCTTAGTCCTGAATTCTTTGCCAAAGCCAATGTCTAGAAGAGTTTTTCTGATGTTATCTTCTAGGATTTTTAAGGTTTCAGGTCTTAAATTTAAGTCTTTGATTCATCTTGAGCTGATTTTTGTATAAGGTGAGAGATGAGGATCTAGTTTCATTCTTCTGTATGTGGCTTGGCCGTTATCCCAGCACCATTTATTGAATAGGGTCTCCTTTCCCTACTTTATGGTTTTGTATGCTTTGTCAAAGATCAGTTGGCTGTAAGTATTTGGCTTCACTTTTGGGTTCTCTATTCTGTTCTTTTTGTCTAAGTGCCTATTTTTATAAGCCTTGTAGTATAATTTGAAGTTGAGTAATCTGATGCCTCCAGATTTGTTCCTGTTGCTTAGTATTGCTTTGGTTATGTGGGCTCTTTTTTGGTTCCATATGAATTTTAGAATGTTTTTTTCTAGTTCTGTGAAGAATGATGATGGTATTTTGATGGGGATTACGTTGAATCTGCAGTTTGCTTTTGGCAGGATGGTCATTTTCACAATATTAATTCTACCTATCCACCTGCATGGGATGTGTTTCCATTTGTTTGCATCATCTATGATTTTTTTTCAGCAGTGTTTTAGTTTTCCTTGTACAGATCTTTCACCTCCTTGGTTAAGTATATTATTTTATTTTATTTTATTTTTTGCAGCTGTTTTAATAGGGATTGAGCTCTTAACTTGATTCTTAGCTTGATGTTGTTGGTGTATAACAGTGCTACTGATTTGTGTACATTGATTTTATATCCTGAAACTTTAGTGAATTCATTTATCAGCTCTAGGAGCTTTTTGGGTGAGTCTTTAGGGTTGTGTAGGTATACAATCCTATCATCAAAGAATAGTGACAGTTTGACTTCCTGTTTTCCAATTTGGATGCCCTTTATATTTCTTTCTCTTGTCTGATTGTTCTGTCTAGGACTTCCAGGCTAAGTAATTTATAAACAACAGAAATTTATTTCTTACAGTTCTGGAGGCTGGGAAGTCCAGGATCAAGGTGCTGGCAGGTTTGGTGTCTGGTGAGGACTGGGTTTTCATTTCAAAGTGGCACCTTGTGGCTGCATTCTCTGGAGGGGATGAATGCTGAGTCCTTGCATAGTAAAAGAGAAGAGAGGGAAAAATGGTCTAAACTAGTTTCCTCCAACTCTCTTTATATAAGGCGCTAATTCATTCATGGCAGCAGAGTTCTCGAGACTTACTTTCCAAAAGGCCCTACCTCTCAATACCACCACCATGGAAATTAAGTTTCAATACATAAATTTTAGGGGAAACAAATTCGAACCATAGCAAGGCGGCCCTAATTTTTTCATAAGAAAAAATTTCATTTACATGACTTTATATTATATTACATCCTAGCAGAGAATGATCATATTTCCTTCATTTCCCCATCTCAGTAAATGCGAATCCTTTTTATCTAGTTTCTCAGAACAAAAATCTTCATGTCTTTCTTGACTTCCTTCTTTCTCCAACTCATCAGCTCTACCATGAAATTATATCTAGAGTTTAGCTATTTCTCACCCATTCCACTACTGCTACCTAGCCTATGCTACCATCATTTCCTACCTGGACTATTGCAATAGCCTCCCAGCTAGTCTCTCTTCTGACTTGTCTATTTGTCACACAGCAGCCAGAATGACAACCTTAAAATACAGTTTTGTTCGTGTCACTCCTCAGCTCAAAGCCTTTCAGTGATTTTCCATCTAACTCAGAATAAAGTTAAAACACTTTACAATGTCCTACAAGGCTGTACCTGATCTGATGCACTGAAAACTCTCTGATCTTGTCTCCTACCTTTATGTTTCTCACTCATCATATTCTGGCCACACTATTCTGCTTGCTGTTCTGCCAACAAGCTAAGCATATTCCACACCTCAGTGCCTTTGCATGTCCTATTCCCTATATTTGTCAAGCCTTTCCCTCAGCTACCTACATAACTCTACTCTTTACTTTCTTCTAGTCTCTGCTCAGATTTCACGTTATCAGAGAGGGCTTCCTTGATAATAATATACCAAATGTTTTATACACACATACATTTATATGTATAAAAGTAAAATATTTAAAAATAGTTTCTAATTCCAAAACAATTTCTGATATTTATTTCCCCATACTGTTTCCCAAAAAACTTTTAAATTACAATTTATAACATAGTATAGAAAAGTGCACTGCAAAGGTATAGAATTCATTAATTTATCACAAAGCAAACATCTGTTTCACTACCACCCAGGTTAAGAAATTAAACATTGTCAGCACCCCAGTGTTGAAGAGCACTTATAACCTGCTTTTAATAGCTAATGCCTTCCTTGTTTATAAAGGTAGCCAGTATTTTGAATTTTATGTTAATTATTTCTTTGTTTTTCTTAAATCTTTACCAACTGAGTATGCAATTTTGAACAATATAGTTAAATTTGCATGCTGTTTGAGTTTCAGATTAAATATAATCACACCGTATATCATTTTTTTCTCACCTGGCTCCTTTTGCTTAACATTATGTCGTGAAATTCATTCATTTTATTGCATGTAGCTCTAATTCCTTTATTTTCATTGCAATGTATATTTAATTCTGTGATTATTTGTAGTTTATTTTCTTCATTCTACTCTTGGTGCAGATTTGAATTGTTCCTAATTTGAAGTATTATGAATAATGCTGCCATGAGCATTTATATATATAAGTCTTCATGCATATGTGCATGGGTTTCTGCTGGATATAAACCTTGGAATGGAATTTCTGAGTCATGGGGTATGGGAATATTAAATTTGAGTTGATAATTCCAAAATGTTTTTAAAGTGGCTGTGCCAGTTTACACTCTCACCAGCAGGCATGAGAGTGCTAATTAATTCACATCCTTGCCAACACTCAATATTGTTTTATTTATTTATTTATTTTTAGAGATGGGGTTCTTGCCATGTTGACCAGGCTGGTCTCTTACTCCTGGCCTCAAGCAATCCTTCCATCTCAGACCCCCAAAGTGCTGGGATTACAGGCATGAACCACTGTGCCTGGCCTATTTATTTATTTTTAAATTAACTGATCTTATAAGTGTGTGTTAGCATTGCATTGTGATTTTAATTTTAATTTCCTGTATTGGTAATTACATTGAGCACCATTTTAAAATATTTATTATCTATTTGAATATTTATTTTTTTAAAATACCTCCTCAAATGTTGCCCACATTTGTATTTGTTTCTTAGTTGTTGGTGTATTCTAATTAATTTATAGGGGCTCATTTATATATTCTATGTATTATTCTTTTCTCATTGTATGTGTTGAAAATTTCTTTCCTCACTCCATGTCTTTCCTTTTCATTCTCTTATGGTGCTTTTAGATGAAAAGAAGTGTGTAATTTTAACATACTAGAGTTATCAATCTTTTTTTTTTTTTTTTTTTTGAGATGGAGTCTTGCTCTTATAACCCAAGCTGGAGTGCAGTGGCACCGTCTCAGCTCACTGCAACCTCCGCCTCCTGGGTTCAAGCAATTCTCCAGCCTCAGCCTCCTGAGTAGCTGGGATTACAGGTGCCCGCCGGCACACCTGGCTCATTTTTGTACTTTTAGTAGAGACAGGGTATCACCATGTTGGCCAGGCTGGTCTCGAACTCCTGACCTCAGGTGATCAGCCTGCCTTGGCCTCCCAAAGTGCTGGGATTACAGGCATGAGCCACTGTGCCCGACCTATCAATCTTTTCATTTATTGTTTACATGTCTTTTGTCCTGTGTAGGTCCTCTTTCCCTACCACAAGTTCATGACTATCTTCTATGTTATAGCCTAGAAGCTTTATTGATTAAAATTTTGCATTTTAATTGATAGTTTAACTGGAATTGATTTGTATGTTTTTTATATTATTTGAAGTAGGTGTTGGCAATCTTTTTTTTACATGAATATTTGAATTGACCCAACAGAGTTTATTATTTCCTGTTTGATTTGCAGCGTAAAATTAAAGGTCTATTTTCAGATGGCTTCAATTGTTATAGATCTATAGTAAGTCATGGTGTCTGGTAGAACATATTCTCTAAACTCTTTCTGAAGATTTGGATGATAAATTGTCATTTGCATTTCCATATTAATTTAAGAATTATTTTAGCAAGTTTCATTCGATGCATATACACATACACTCTTACCTTTTTGGGATTTTGATTATAATTGTTTAAAATCCATAGATCAATTTGGAGGGTATTGATATCTTTACTATACTAATACTATATTGTATCTTCCAATTTATGAAAATATTTTATCGTCCATTCAGTTAGATATTTGGTTTCTTTCAATATTGTATAGTTTTATTTGCTTGTGTCTTATGTAATTTTGATATAATTAATCAAAAGAACTTGATGCTTTTTGATACAACTAAATGGCATCAATTGAAAACATAGTTTTTAGCTGTTATGTTGATATATAGAAATGTGCCTAATTTTTGTAATTTGTCTCTATATTCAGCAACTTTGCTAAACACATTGTTGCCATTATTCACCTGTACATTTTTTTTTTAAATTTTCTCTGTATGGAGTTACCTAATCTGCAAATAACAGTTTTGTTTTTGTGCTTTTAGTCCTTATTTTTTAATTTTATTTTTCTTTTCTTACCAAACTGGCTAAAACCTCCAATACAAAAATAAATAGAATTGAATCTAAAAGGCAGTCTTGATTAGATCTTATTCAAAAGGAAAGTTTCAAATTTCATAATTGAATATACTACTTTATGTTATTTTGCAGTTATATTTTATTAGACTAAGATATTTTTCTTCTATTCCTAGATTTCTTGTAACCATGAATATATATTAAATTTTATCAAATGATTTTCATTTATTGAGATGACATTAATTTTCTTATTTGGATAATATAAAATACAATTCATAATTTTTAAATTTTCATTAATCTTGCTTTCTTGAAATAAACCAATTTGTGTAATAGACTTTTTACCACTGAATCATTTTCACTAATTTTTTGATTAATTTTTTTCTTGTACTTGAATAATATTAGCCTGTAATTTTATAATTCTTATAAAGGTTTTATAAGGTTTTGATATGAAAGTTATTTTGGTTTTATAAAATAAATTCAGCAGCACCTTTTATTTCGTTCTCTGAAAGAGTTTGAGTAACATTGATGTTATTTGTTGCTCAAATGTTTTTAAGAATTTACCAGTGAAATCATTTGGATTATAGGTTTCTTTGGCAAAGGTTTTATATGATGAATTTAACTTTATTAGTAGCTTCAGGATTATTCAGATTTTCTGTTTTTAGGTAAGTTTTGTAAATTGTACTTTTTAACAATAAATATTTTCATTTTATCTAAACTTCAAATATATTTGCTTCTTTTCATATTAACTTATATTTTTAAAAGCTTTTATTCCATTATTGATCGTATCTCCTCTTCTTTGATCAGTCTTATCAAGAGTTTGTCAATTGTATTTATTTTTTCAAAAAAATAAGTTTTGTTTTGTTAATCTTCTCTATCATATATTTATTTTAATTTCTATTATCTTGTTCCCTCTATTTTATTTTGGTCATTCTGCTGTTAATTTTCTATGTCTTGAGACAGACGCATAATTTCTTAATTTTTAGTCTCTTTTTTCTAACATAAATTTATAGAAAGAAAAATTTCCTGTAAGATGATTTTATTTGCATCCCAAAATATTCAACTTATATGATTTATGTTACCATTAAGTTAAAGTATTTCTTAATTTTCTTGTTATTTTCTTTTTGACACATAGGTTATTTTAAAGTTATGTTTCATAAATTCCATATATTTGGAAAATTTTTTTTCTATTTTTTAAGAACTTCTAACTTATTTCACTATGGTCAGAGAATATACTCTATATGACATCAATCTTTCAAATTCATAGAGACTTAGGTCATGGTCCAGCAAATGATCAACTTTTATGAATATTGTTTGCTTCAGAAAATGTTTATGTTGCAGTTATTTGGAATGGTGTTCTATAAATAATATTCAAAGTTTGATAATTGTACCAGTCTTGCCTGGTCTACTAATGGCAATTAAGTTGTAGTTTTTCATTGACCTTAACCGAGGGTATGGCAATAGTAATCTAGCCAAAAGGGTCTTCTGTATTCCAGACATACTCTTCTTACTTGCACTGTGGAGTACCTGTCCAATTTCCCCTTGGTAGTTAGGATAGTTAGGATAAATGGCCCCGGCCAGCATAGTAACTCTTTTCTATGCCTGTTGATTCAGAAGCACGAGAATTCCAGTGTCCAAGCATTAGTCTTAACTTTCAGTTCAATTGAATTACTGTTGTTTTTCCTTGTGGAAGTATTCTTGCTTTTGGCACTAAGACTTTTAGGCCAATAAAGCATGAGGACATGGAAACATGAGGCAAAAATATTGCTACTGGGTTACTAGGGGAAATAGTGATGCCACTGTCATTTTCACCCCTTGATTTTTGGACCCATGAATCCTAGCAGTGGGAAAAACAGCACCATATTTTGAATACTGATTTGGAGCACATAGAGGCTTCTGAAGAACCCTTCCCCAGTTCTACAAAGTATTGTAGCCACCTAGCTGGTGCTGTAATTGAGACTTCAAAAGGCCATTCCATCATTTTATGAAAGCAGCTGCTTCAGGATGCTAGGGAACATGGTGAGAGTGTGAATTTCATGAGCATAGGCCCATTGCTGTACTTCTTTTGCTGTGAAGTGAGTTTCTTGATTAGAAGCAATGTTGTATGGAATATCATGCCAGTGGACAAGGCATCCTGTAAGTCCAGAGATGGTAGTTTTGGCAGAAGTTTTGCATGCAAAGAAGGCAAATTCTTATTCAGCATAAGTGTCTATTCTAGTAAGAACAAGATACTGCCCTTTTTCCATGATGGAAGTGGTCCAGTGTAATCAACTTGCCACCAGGTAGCTGGCTGGCAGCTCTGGGAAATGGAACCATGTCAAAGATTCAGTTTTGGTGTCTGCTGCTAGAAGATTGGGCAATCAGCAGTGGCTGTAGCCAAGTTTGCCTTAGTGAGTGAAAGTCAATGTTGCTGAGCCCATGAATGACTTCCATTCCTGCCACCATTGCTATTTTGGTCATAAGCCTATCAGGCAATGACAAGAGTGGATGGGGAAAGAGCTGACTGGTATTCACAGAATAGGTCATTCTGTCCACTAGATTATTAAAATTCTCTTCTGCTGAGGTCACCCTTTGGTGAACATTCATATGGAACACAAATGTCTATCACCTTACCTCTTCCCTAAATTTCCTTTACACAAATTTTCTAATCATGTTCTTTCCAAGTCCTTATCATCCAGCCAATCTACTGGCAACCAGGAATAGGCAGAGAATTGCACATCTGGCCATTCCTCCTTTCAAACAAAATGATCAATCAGGTGCACTGCTCAAAGTTCTGGCCACTGAGAAGGTTTTTCTTCACCTTCATCCTTCAGGGATGTGTCAGAAAAGGGCTCTAGTGCTGCAGCTGTCCACTTTTAAGCAGTGCCTGCATATCATGCAGAAATATCTATAAAGCAGGCCTGATCTAAGGTAATGCCCCATAAAGCCATAAGTGCAGGCTTAGAGAGAAAAGTCAGGGTAGCAGGAATGAGAAACATGGACATTTAGATCACTTCTTCATGGAATTCATTTGTATCATTAGGACCTGCTTGGGCTCAGTCATGTATATACCACTTCCATTTGATGATGGAGTGCTTCTGTAGTTGCCCAAATTTATGACTTCATGGGTCAAAAAACACACAGGTCATGATGGGTAGCTCCAGTCCCATGGTAACTTGTTGGCCCATGGTTAAGTACTCAGTCTCTACTAAGACCTAGTGGTAGGCAAAGAACTGTTTTTCAAAAGGAGAGTATCTGTGGAGGATGGTTGGGCTCTGCTTCAAAATTCTAGTGGTCTGTGCTGCAATTCAGCTATAGAGATCTGCCAAAGAATTCATACATCATCCTTATCTGCCTTTGATACTTCAAACACCAGTGGATCTGCTGGATCATATGCCCAAGTGATAGGGCAGATCACATAGCAGACTGGGCCTATGGCAGAGCCTTCTTTTGTTCTGAGCCCCACTCAAAGTGAGCATCTTTTCAGATTAGTCAGTAAATGGGCCAGGGTAAAAAACCCACGAGTAATATGTTGCCTCCAAAATCCAAAATAAAGTCCACTAAGTATTTTGACTCTTTTGTTTTGTAGAAGAGGCCAGATGCAATGAATTATCCTTCACCTTGTAAGGGATATCTTAACATGTCCCACATGATTGGATCCCTGGAAATTTGACAGAGGTATAAGGCCACTGAAGTTTAGTCAGATCTATTTATCACCATCTGATATACAACTGTTTTACCAATAAGTCTAGAGTACTTGCTACTTCTTGTTCACTAGGTCCAATTGGCATGATGCCATTGATGTAATAGACCAGTGTGCTATCTTGTGAAAGGGAAAGGTAATCAAGATCCCTGAGAACTAAATTATGACACAGCATTGGAAAGTTGATATATCTCTGAGGTAGGATAGTGAAGGTGTATGCTGGCCTTACCAGGTGAAAGCTAACTGCTTCTGGTCAGCCTTATGGATAGAAATGGAGACAAAGGCATTTGTCAGATCAATAGATGTGTTACAGTTAGTACTTGAGTGTTAATTTTCTTAAGGAAAGAAACCACACTGGATACGGAAGCTGGAATTGTAGTCACCACCTTGTTAAACTTATACTAATCCATGGTTATTCTCCAGGTTCCATTTATCTTCTGCATGGGCTAAATAAGTGAGTTGAATGGGGAGCTGGTGGAAATGACCACCCTTGCAACCTTCAAGTCATTAATGATTACACTAATTTCTGTAATTCTTCCAGGAATGCAGCATTAGTTTGGTTTACTATTTCCTAATGGCTTCTACTTGGCATTTTCTACCATAATAGCCCTCACTCCACAAATCAGGAAATCGATGTGTAGATTCTGCCAGCTTCTGGGTAAATATATTCTGATTATAAATTCCAGAATTGGGAAATAATCACAAGATGAATTGAGGAACCACTGGGCCCAGGCCCACAAGAAGATGTACCTAAGCCAAAACTCCATGAATCACCTTACTTTCTCCATAAGTCCCCACACTGCCTGATGGGCCATAGTACATTTTGAATCTTTAGAAATTAGTGTCAGGTCAGAAACAGTCTATAGTAGTTCCCCAAATATCTGGCTATTTCTTTCTCCGTAGTGCCCAGTTACCCTGGTAAAAGGGCATAAGTCCTTTTGGGAAAGACTGGGAGAAAGATTAACAGTATAAATTTTTACTAGTTTCCTTCCTCAAGGGGACCTAGTCTCTGCTTCATTCAAGGGTCCTAGATTGGTAAGCTGGTTCAAGTCTGAGAATTGACTGAGGATGCATGACTCTCTGTTTTTATGATTCAGGTTAGACTTTTGTTCATTTGACCTGTAACTTTTCTGTTTATACAAATCAGTAAAAATGTTTCATTTCTAGGAACACCATTCATTAGGCAATGTCACAGGTCTGTGTGAGTCAGTCTATTTTGATTGTTGCATTGACTCTGCTGCCTATCATGGTTACCATGCCCACCTTGCCTTTAGTGGTTGTGTGCCACCACTTGGCCCCTGACACCTAAGATCCAAGTAATCTCATTGCACTTAGGTTTCCTAATTCAGTGGCTATGTTTCCCACTGTAAGGTCTGGCCTATGAAGAAGACCAATCACGTTGCTCTTCAAGGATGCCAGGGCTCTCCTCACAAATTTACTTCTCATAGTAGTGGTAAAAGGTATTTATTCTGGACCCCAACCCCCAACACCCAGGTGGGTCAGGAGGTTTTAAATAACAAATCCATTTCAACCTTCCAATATCCCTGATCCTTCGAACTACTCTTGTACATTAAACTAAGGCAGGTCCAGCATTCTGAATTCATTCACTGTGGGCCATCTTTTGGTACATATTTTGGCTGACTAACCAAACAGATAAAGGCCTTTGTAACTCCTCCAAGCTTCAATATTAAATATAGATTCTCTGTTTAGTGGGCCCATGTCAACAACTTTGGCCTGATCCAACTTTAGGTTCCTTCCATCATTATCACACACCCTTAGTAACCATTCTCACACATGCTCCCAGTTTCTGTCTGCGTAAATTAAAAAAAATCCAGCAGTTTCTTTGGAATGTAGTATATTTTCTCATGGTTCACATTTATACCTCACCTTTAGGAGTCTGCTGGGACTTGAATCTAGTTACAGGTTTAGCAGCAAAGACAGGTAATGGAGCTGGGTTCTGAGTAGAATTAGCACTATCTTACATGGCAACTGCCTCAGGTGAGTTCATTACAGTATTTCCAAGAAATGCATGATTAATGCATTTAAGACTGTGGTGGAGAGGGTGATGCTACTTGGAGTGAAGAGGTCACTACCACTGGGGGTGGAGAAGCTTCTTCCTCTGAAAAAGAAGACTCATCTCTTTGAGTCTGGGAGTTCAACTTATGTTCTAATTCAGCCAGTTGCAGGATGAGATTCTGTGTTTGATTTTTAGCAATCTCAGCCCTTGGCTATAGGAAATGAGGGTCTCCCTCAAGGCGTACATGGAAATTTTTAGGTCATTTATGCCACCCTTAAGCAGGAAATTCAGATCCCTGATCTCATCCTTTTCTTTCATCACATTGGATGTGGCCATTAGGAGCAATCAGCCAATCTTATTTTTGTTAGTTTTCCAAAAATGTTTGAAAGTATTTGATACACATTTATTCAGTTCTCTGTGGTTGATTAGGAATATTTATGTATGTCTATTACCTACAAGTTCACTCCATGCACTGTCAGTGCTCTCTTGACAACTAGACAGAGCCATTAGTTTACTTTAATTGAATCAGGTCTGACAGCCAATTCCAGAAAACTTGGAACCAATTCAGAAAACTCATCCTTAAAATTCTGTCCCTCCAGAACTAGTCTCAGTACCAAAATATATATTAGTCAGAAAACCCTTGATTTTCCAGAGAAACAGAACCAGAAGAGATATATTATAAGGAACTAGCTAACACAATAATTTAGGCTGAGAAGTCCCATGTTCTGCTGTCTGCAAGCTGGAGATCCAGGAGAGTCAGTGGTGTAGTTTCAGTACAAATCTGAAGGTCTGAAGGCCTGAAACCCCCCCAAAAAACAATGGTGTAAGATCCAGTCTGAATAAGGAGAAGACTTATGTTCCAGCTCCAAAAACAGATAGAATGGGTGAATTGTCCTTTACCCCACCTTTTGTTCTACTCGATCTCCAAGGGATTGGATGTGGCCCACCCACATTGGGGAACCTAATCTGCTTTATTTAGTCTATGGATTCAGATGTGAATCACATCCAGAAACACCCCCACAGACACACCCAAGGTAATATTTAACCAAATTTCTGGTATCTCTTGTTCCAATTAAATTGACAAATAACCATCACACTAGTAATTTTGTGATATATATATGACACTAAAAAATCTCTGTTAACATAAAATAAATGATTCTATATTCTGCTCATACTTTTATTTCCTATTTCTACTAATTCTTGAGAGAGATATAAGTTTTCACTGAAGCAAATAATTTTGCTCCTTCTTTTGAGTCTTTATATTCTTATTTTGCTTTCTATATTTTTATTTTCTTTTTTTAGATGTGTACAAGTTTAGAATTATTTTTCTCTTGACCTGTCTTACAGTTCACATTGTTTTTTTCCTTTAGCTATGTCTAATCTGCTCTCAAACCTCGGATGAGCGTCGTTTTTTTTTTTTTTTGAGATGGAGTTTCACTCTTGTCACCCAGGCTAGAATGCAGTGGTGTGATCTCAGCTCAGCGCAACCTCTGGCCCCAGAGTTCAAGTGATTCTCCTGCCTCAGCCTCCTGAGTAGCTGGGATTACAGGAGCTCACCAGCAAGCCTGGCTAATTTTTGTATTTTTAGTAGAGACGGGGTTTCACCATGTTGGCCAGGCTGGTCTTGAACTCTTGACCTCAGGTGATCCACCTGCCTTGGCCTCCCAAAGTGCTGAGATTACAGGCGTGAGCCACTACGCCCAGCCTGTCAAATTATTCTTAATCTTGGCTGTCATATTTTTTAAACTCTGGAATTTACATTTTTAAATATTTTCCAGATCTCTGCCAAAATGATTAATTTTAATTTTTGTGAAAATGATAAACATATTTATTTAAAAGTCAGTATCTGATAACTCCAATATTGGCATGTCCTGTTGGCTTGTTTCTCTTGTCTGTTATTTCTGTTCGCTTTTATTTAGAATATTGATTTCTTCCTGTGGTTACTTTTGATTTTACCATGAACACTGTATTTACAAAATTGTTGGTAGTAATGATCTGAAGTCAGATATTTTTACATTTTTTAAAGGAAATTTATGTTTATTTCATCCAGGGTCTGGATGTATTAGCAGTTCAACATCATCTTAATCTAAATTCAGAGACTGAGTCCCCTAGAAGCTGAGGCACAGTCCCCTGAAATGTGGTCTTCTGTCAGTTTATTTTCAGTCTTAGGCGTGCCCTTCAGATACCAACTCAAAAAGTAAGAGGTAGTTACCAGGGCATATTCTTCTAGCTTGGTAGGTGCTAGACTGTAACTCATATCCTGTAGTCTCTTAGCATTCCACTAGAATTGACTAAAGCCCTCATTTTAAAAAGTGGTAGCAAATACAATACCTTACTGGTTCTTCAATTTCATCAAGCCATTTCTAACATTATGTTGTTCAGCTTTTTTTTCCCTTAGGTAAGATTGTTCTACATTTCTTTGTTCATTAATATTGAACTATATTTCTCTTTGTACTTTTTATTACCATCCCAATTCAAATTCATCTTTGTTTCATATTTGCCTCCTCCCACTGAAATACAAGTTTTATGAGAACAGAAACTGTCTTACTTTATTCAATAATATATCTAAAGAATCTAGAATAGTTCTAGGCACATTGTAGGTAGTCAATAATATTTAGTGAAAGAATTAAATGGATGTGTATTTCTCGATAATGATGAATGTTCTCTATGATGTTTTATATCTGATAATATGATTTCACATGAATAATCACACTGGATTACTCCAATAGTTTTGTGAGGTATTATTATTAATCCATTTGCCAGATGAGGAAACTAAAGTGCAGAGAGATTATGAACAACCTATGATTTTACAAATAGTAATTTCAGATTCTTCATTTGAACTGAAGTAGTCAAAACAAAACTTTGTACAAGTTTTTATCTATTGTGTTATAGCTTGATATTTGGTGACACAGGAAATATTTATGTGCTAATTATCCAATAATTTGGAATCTATCATAATTTGAAAACTCTTCCCCATAATTGCTTTCTTTAAAATCATACCTAGATGTCATGCTTGAATATTCAAAGCTCATACTTCAGTCCTACAAATATTGGTCATATTTTTAAGGAAGCATGTCAAAATAAACAGTGGGAAAAAATTGTGTCTTTAAGTAAATAAAAGAGATTTAAGCATTTTTTAAAGTAATAAAACTGTATTTCTTGGAAACGTAGATTTTCTTCCCTTCAAATTTGGGAAGTATAAACAGTTATTTCTAAAGCCCTTTGGACTGAATAAGTGAGATTTAAATATACTTTTTCCTGTTATTATAAAAGTTATACTTTTATGTCCAGAAAATATAGATAATGGAACAAAGTTTAAAGCCTTCCTTAGTAAAAGCAATAGCTGTTGTTAGCATTTTATTAATAGCCTCTCTCTTTCTCTCTCTCTGTCTCACACACACACACACACAGACACTCACACACACAAACACACACACACACACACATTCTGGAAACTGGGATAGTATTATAATACTATAGGATTATTTTATAACCGGATTGAATTCTACAATATGTAGGTTTTGATGCAGGTGTTGAGATGCTGACACCCCCTCCTGTTACTCCTCATCCCTGCTGCAGAGTTAAAAATCTGTATATAACTTTGACTCTCCCAAAACTTAACTGCTAGTAACCTATTTTCTGACAAGAAGCATTACTGATAACATAAACAGTTGATTAACGTAACTTTTTTGTTGCTATTGTATTATATACTGCATTCTTACAATAAAGTATGCTAGAGAGGAAAATGTTAGTAAGAAAACCATAAGGAAGAGAAAATCACATCACAGAAAATGGGGTATCCATCCTCCAAAGTGTTTATCCTTTGTGTTTTTTGTTTTGTTTTGTTTTGTTTTGTTTTTTGAGACGGAGTCTCGCTCTGCCACCCAGGCTGGAGTGCAGTGGTGCCATCTCGGCTCACTGCAAGCTCCACCTCCCGGGTTCACGCCATTCTCCTGCCTCAGCCTCTCCGAGTAGCTGGGACTACAGGCACCCGCCACCACGCCCGGCTAATTTTTTGTATTTTTAGTGGAGACCGGGTTTCACCGTGGTCTCGATCTCCTGACCTCGTGATCCGCCCACCTCGGCCTCCCAAAGTGCTGGGATTACAAGCGTGAGCCACCGTGCCCGGCCTCCTTTGTGTTATTTTCTAAGCAGAAGTGGACCATCATAAAGGTCTTCCACCTTGCCATTTTTATATTGAGTGGGCTGAGGAGAAGGAAAAGGAGAGGTTGGTCTTGCTTCCTCTCGGGTGGCAGAGGCAGAAGAAAATCTGCCTATGAGTGGACCCAGGTTGTTCAAATCTGTGTTGTTCAAGGGTCAACTGTATTGTCAATATGTTTTAATTTTCTCATTTTTCTAAAACAGGATTTTTGGTGGTAACATACAAAATGCAGTGTAATATAATTAACCACATTTCTATTCTTGGACACTATAGTTGCTTATACATTTTTGACATCTTTTCAGCTGAAATGAACATTTTTGTATTTTAGTTGTTTTTCATGTGCTTATATATTTTATCAGACTGCATTATTGAAATTAAATTGCTGTGCGAAAGATTATTTAGAATTTTGAGTTTTTTGTCATAAAATTTTAAATTAGTCTTAAAAATGTGTATTAATGCATAATTTGACTAATATATAAGTAACTATCACCCCCAAATCTACTCAAAGATGGGTAATATCACTCAAAAAACATTACCAATTTGATAAATAAAATATTATTTCTTGTTCTTTAAACATTTATACATTTTGGAGGGTGAGGATTGAATAACTACCTATGAGGTACAATGTTTATTACCTGAGTAATGAAATAATCTGTACACCAAACACCCACTAGTTGCAGTTTACCTATATAACAAACCTGCACGTGTACCTCTGAAAATAAAATAAAAGTTTAAAAAAGTTGTACTTTTTTTATTTTTACGTGTAATGAGGTTGACTATATTTTAATTGTTTGGCTCTTTGTAGTGTGTGTACGTTTGTATGTAGCATTCATATTTGTGTTCATATTTTTAAACAATTTTTAATTATTTTTAATTTTTGTAGGTAGATAGTAGGTGTATATATTTATAGGGTACATGAGCTGTTTTGATATGGGCATGCAAAACATAATAATCCCATCGTGGAAAATGGGATATCTATTCTCTAAAGCATTTAGCTTTGTGCTACAAATAATCCAATTATACTCTTTTAGTTATTCTAAAATATACAGTTAAATTACTATTGACTATAGTCCCCTTGTTGTGCTATCAAATACTAGGTCTTATTCTTTTTTTCTAATTTTTGTTTTTTAACCCGTTAACCATCCTCACCTACCTCCTATACCCCCACTATACTTCCCAGCCTCTGGTAACCATCCTTCTATTCTCTGTCACCATGAATTAAATTGTTTTGATTTTTAGATCCCACACATAAGTGAGGACATATGATGTTTGACTTTCTGTGCCTGGCTTATTGTACTTAATATAATGACCTCCACTTCCATCCATGTTGTTGCAAATGACAGGCTTTCATTTTTTTTATGGCTGAATAGTACTCCATTGTGTATAGGTATCACATTTTCTTTATCCATTCATCTGTTGAACACTTCGGTTGCTTCCAAATCTTGGCTGTTGTGAACAGTGCTGCAACAAACATGTGAGTGACATACTTTCTTTGGGGTATATACCCAGCAGTGGGATCACTGGGTCATATGGCAGTTCTATTTTTTGTTTTTTGAGGAACCTCCAAGCTGTTCTCCATACTGGTTGTAATAATTTACATTCCCACCAACAGCATCAGAGGGTTTTCATTTCTCCACATCCTCATTAGCATTTGTTATTGCCTGTCTTTTGGATATAAGCCATTTAACATACACTTTTTTTCAGAGATGCCCTGCCCAGAGAGGAGGAATCTAGGGAGGCATGATGGCCGCAATGGCCTTGCTGAGCTGCAGTGGGCTCCACCCAGTTCAAACTTCCCAGAGTCTTTGTTTACACTGTGAGGGTAAAACTGCCTACTCAAGCCTCAGCAATGGCAGACACCCCTCCTCCCACCAAGCTTGAGCCTCCCAGGTCGACCTCAGACTGCTGTGCTAGAAGCGAGAATTTCAAGCCAGTGGATGTTAGCTTGCCGGGCTACATGGGGGTGGGACCTGCTGAGTCAGGCACCGGAGAAAATCTCCTGGTTGGCCAGTTGTGAAGAGCATGGAAAAAACTCAGTATCCGGGCTGGAATGCATCGTTCCTCCTGGTACAGTCCCTCATGGCTTCCCTTGGCTAGGAAAGGGAAATCCCCTGACCCCTTGTGCTTCCTGGGTGAGGCGACACCCCACCCTGCTGCAGCTCAACCTCTGTGGGCTGCACCCACTGTCCAATCAGTTCCAGTGAGATGGATGGGTACCTCAGTTGGAAATTCAGAAATCACCTGCCTTCTGCGTTGATCTCGCTGGGAGCTGCAGACTGGAGCTGTTCCTATTCAGCCATCTTGCCAGCCACCTATCCTCGTTTGCCCATTTTTTTATTGGATTATGATATTTTTTCTCTATAGAGTTGTTTGAGTTCCTTATATATTCTGATTACTAATCTCTTGTCTGATGGGTAGTTTGCAAATATTTTCTCCCATTCTGTGAGTTGTCTTTTCACTTTGTTGATTATTTCCTAGTTGTGCTGAAGCTTTTCAACTTGATGTGATCCCGTTTGTCCATTTTTGCTTTGATTGCCTGTGCTTGTAGGGTATTACTTAGGAAATTTTGCTGAGACCAATGTCGTGGAGCGTTTCCTTGTAGTAGTTTCATAGTTTGAGGTCTTATATTTAAGTCTTTAATTTATTTTGATTTTATTATTGTATATGATGAGAGATAGGGGTTTAGTTTCATTCTTCTGCATGTGGATATCTATTTTTCCCAGTACCATTTATTGCAGAGACTGTCTTTCCCTTGGTGTATGTTCTTGATACCTTTGTTAAAAATAAGTTCACTGTAGGTATGTAGATTTGTGTCTGCATTCTCCATTTTGTTGCATTGGTCTATGTGTCTCTTTTTATGCCAGTATTATGCTGTTTTGCTTACTACAGCTTTGTAGTAAAATTTAGAAACTCTCCGGGACATTGGTCTGGGCAAAATTTCTTGGGTAATACCCCACAAGTACAGGCAATCAAAGAAAAAATGGACAAATGGGATCACATCAAGTTAAAAAGCTTCTGCACAGCAAAGGAAATAATCAACAAAGTGAAAAAACAACTCAGAGAATGGGAGAAAATATTTGCAAACTACCCATTTGATAAGGGATTAATAACCACAATATATAAGGAGATCAAGTCAGGACTGGGATTCCTTCAGCTTTGTACTTTTTGCTCAAAATAGCTCTGACTATTCTAGGTCTTCTGTTCTTCCATATAAATTTTAGAATTTTTTTTTTCTATTTCTGTGAAGAATGTCATTAGTATTTTGATAGGGCTTGCACTAAATCTGTAGATTGCTTTGGGTAATATGGACATTTTAACAATATTGATTCTTCCAATCCATGAACATAAAGTATTTTTCCTTTTTTTAATGTATGCTTCAATTTCTTTCAACAGTGTTTTATAGTTTTCATTGTAGAGATCTTTTACTTCTTTGGTTAATTCCTAGGCATTTAATTTTATTTGTGAGTATTGTAAATGATACTACTTTTTTGTTTCTTTTTCAGATTGTTCACTGTTTACATATAGAAATGCTACTAATTTTTGTATATTGATTTTGTGTTCTACAACTTTACTGAATTTGTTTATCTGTTCCAATAGGTTTTTGGTGGAGTCTTCAAGGTTTTACAGATATGAGATCATATCGTCTGCAAACAAGGATAATTTGACTTCCTCCCTTACAATTTGGATGCCTTTTATATCTTTCTTGTCTTATTGCTCTAGCTAGGATTTTCAGTACTATGTTGAATAACCGTGGGGAAAGTGGGTATCCTTGTTTGTTCCAGATCTTAAAGGAGAGGCTTTCAGATTTTTCTCATTCAGTATGATACTAGTTGTGGGTCTGTCATTTATGGCTTTTATTAATTTGAGGTATATTCCCATTACGCTCCATTCTTTGAGGGTTTTTATCATGAAGGGATGTTGAATTTTATCGAAGGGTTTTCAACTTCAGTTAAAATGATCATATGGTTTTTGTCCTTTATTCTTTTAATATGATGTATCACATTGATTGATCTGTGTATGTTCAACCATCCTTGCATCCCTGGGGTAAATCTCACTTGATGAATGATCATTTAAATGTATTGCTGAATTCAGTTTGCTAGCATTTTGTTGATGATTCTTAGAATTCAGCAGTGAAGCCATCAGGTCCTAGGCATTTCTTTACTGGGAGACATTTTATTACAGCTTTCATCTCACTATTTGTTATTGGTTTGTTCAGGTTCTGGATTTCTTCATGATTCAATCTTGGTAGGTTTTATATATCTATGTATTTATCTATTTCCTCTAGATTTTCCAATTTATTGGCATATAGTTTCTCATAGTAGCCACTAATGATCCTTTGAATTTCTGCAGCATAAATCGCAGTGTCTCCTTTTCCATTTCTGATTTCATTTATTTAGGCCTTCTCCTTTTTTTCTTCCTTAGTCTGGCTAAAAAAGGTTTGTCAATTTTGTTTAACTTTTTGAAAAACTAACTTTTTATTTAGTTGATCTTTTTTCTTGTTTTCTTTGTTTCAAGTTCATTTATTTCTGCTCTGACATTTACTATTTCTTTTCTCTGCTAATATTGGGTTCAGTTTGCTCTTGCTTTTCTAGTTCCTTAAAATGCATTGTTAGGTTATTTATTTGAAGTTTTCTTTTTTTTCATGTAGGCACTTTTAGCTGTAAATTTCCCTCCTAATACTGCTTTCAATGTATCATATAGGTTTTGGTATGTTGTGTTTCCATTATCATTTGTTTCAGGACATTTTTCAGTTTTTTTCTTAATTTCTTCATTGACTCACTGGTCATTCAGGAGCATATCATTTAGTTTCCAAAATTTCTCTTGTTGTTGATATCTAGTTTTATTCCACTGTGGTCAGAGAAAATGCTTGATATTATTTCCATTTTTTGAATAACTTAAGACTCATTTTGTGACATGCCATATGGTCTATTGTTGAGAATGATTTATGTGCTGAGGAGAAGAATGTGTATTCTGCAGCCTTTGGATGAAATGTTCTGGAAATATGTATTGGGTCCATTTGTTCTGTAGTGCAGATTAAGTCCAATGTTTCTTTGTAGATTTTTTGTCTGGGAGATGTGTCTAATGCAGAAAATAGGGTGTTAAAAATCTCCAGCTGTTGTTGTATTGGGGTCTATCTCTCTCTACTTCTAATAATATTTGCTCTATATAATTGGGTGTTCCAGTGTTGGGTACACATATATTTATCATTGTATGTCCTGTTGCTGGATTGACCCCTTTATCATTACATAGTGATCTCCTCTGCCTCTTCCTACAGTTTTTGTCTTGAAGTCTATTTTGACTGATGTAAGTATAGTGACTCCTGCTGTTTTTTGGTTTCCATTGGCATGGAATATCTTTTTTCATTCTTTTAGTTTCAGTCTATGTGCATCTTTATAGGTGCAGTGTGTTTCTTGTAGGCGACACATCATTGGATCTTATTTTTTCATCTATTCAGACACTCTATGTCTTTTGATTGGAGAGTTTAGTCCATCTACATTCAATGTTATTATTGATAAGTGAGGACTTACTCTTGCCATTCTATTATTTGTTTTCTGGTTGTTTATAATTTTTTTCTTTCTTTCCTTCCTTCCTGTTTTCCCTTTAGTGAAGATTTTCTCTTGTGGCGTGGTTTAGTAGCTTCCTTTTTATTTTTTGTGTATTTACTGTATGTTTTTTGATTTGCAGGTACCATGAGGTTTGCAAGTACTATCCTATACCTCATTATTTTAAACTTATGACAACTTGACACTGATTGCATAAACCAACAAACAAATATGCAAAAAGAAAACTAACAAAAACTCTACACTCTAACTTCATCCCCTACTTTTTAACTTTTTGTTATTCTCTTTGTTTTATTGTACTCCCTGTGTCTTGAAAAGTTGTTGTAGTTATTATTTTTGATTGGTTCATTATTTAGCCTTGCTACTTAAGTTAAAAGAAGTTTATACACTATAATTACAGTGTTATGCTATTCTGTATTTTTCTGTGTATTTACTATTACCTGTGAGTTTTATACCTTCAGGTGATTTCTTTTTGCTCACAAACATCCTTTTCTTTCAGATTGAAGAGCTTCCTTTAGCATTTCTTGTAAGATAGGCCTGGTGCTGATAAAATCCCTCAGCTTTGTTTATCTGGGCAGGTCTTTATTTCTCCTTCATGCTTAAATGATATTTTTGCTGGATATTATAGTCTAGGGTAAAAGGTTTTTATTTTTTTATATTTATTTATTTATTTTTCCTTCAACATTTTAAATATGTCATGCCACTCTCTCCTGGCCTGTAAAGTTTCCACTGAAAGGTCTGTTGCCAGATCTATTGGAGCTCCCTTGTATGCTATTTGTTTCTCTTATTGCTTTTAGGATCCTTTTCTTACCCTTGACCTTTGGGTGTTTGATTATTAAATATCTTGAGGTAGACTTCTTTGAGTTAAATCTGCTTGGTGTTCTATAACCTTTTTGTACTTGAATATTGAAATCTTTCTCTAGGTTTGAGAAGTTATCTGATATTTTTCCTTTGAATACACTTTCTACCCCTATCTCTTTCTCTATCTCCTCTTCAAGGCCAATAAATCTGTCTTTGGGAGAAGGGTTGGTAAATATTTAAGGATGTAATATAAACAATATCATGGCATTTATTTATGTACCCAATGCTATGAATATTTTCAGATCACTTTTATGTAGGCAGTTATTCCCAGTTCCAAATGGCATTTTTTTCTGCAATGAGATTTTAGTCCCATTTTTGCCATGGAATATACTGTTAATTATAGAAGTAATATAAAATCATGATCAAAATGGAAACAGACAGAACACCAGGCTTTGAGAGGTATGAGGTTATATCATCATGTAATTATAAGCAGTATTTTGAAGATTGTATTGGAGAAAAACAGTTTCTCAGAGAAGAAGTCAAGACAGCACTTTGAGTTAGAGCATATGCAAAAGATAGGCTTGAGACCAAGTATTAAAAAATTATGAGAAAAGAAACTGATATAACAAAGCTTATGGCATGAGATGAAAAATGTGTAAGAAAACCAGGAAGATATCAGGAATGGACCTTCCTGATATCTTCCTTGGCTTCCTTCCTTAGTAAGAGTGTTGAGAAAGAACTCAAAATTCCTGCTTATTTATGGTGCTTAAAAACTTCTAATAAATGGAGCAAAATTCCTCTTAGCACAGTTTTAACCATTCTTTAATATCTTTTTATTTTCTTCATGAAATTCTAATTTATAGAATACTTTTGGATATTATGTTTTTCATATATAAACTACTCGAACTAAGTAGAATACAATTGATAATTAGTGACAAAATATGAGCTCACAGAGTGGGCAAAACAATCAGAACAGCACATCATCCAGACTTTCATGTTAACAAAATTGATTTCTGTGTTGTTATGCTACTGCTATTGTTTGAATATTTATACCTCCCCAAACTCATGTTGAAATTTCATTTCCAATGTGGCAGTATTGAGAGGTGGGCCTTTAAGAGGTGACTGGATAATGAGGGCTCTGTCTTCATGAATGGATAAATCTATTAATGGATTAATGGGTTAAGAGATGAATGGGTTATCATGGGAGAGAAATTGGTGGCTTTATAAGAATAGGATGAGAGATGTGAGCTAGCACATTAGCATGCTCAGCTCTCTCACCATGTAATGCTTTGTGCTGTTTGGGACTCTGAAGAGAGTCTCCATCAGCAAGAAGGCCCTCACCAGATGCAGCCCTCAACCTTGGACTTCCCAGTCTCCACAACTGTAAGAATAAATTCATTTTCTTTATATATTACCCAGTTTCTGGTATTCTATTATAAGGAATAGAAAACAAACTAAGACAGTTACATATTTTACAAATCATTAATACTAAATTGTGTAGGAAAAACGGGGAAAGGAGGTAATTAGATGTCAGTGAACTATTTTTTTGTGTGTAATTGGCAAAATCCTCATTATTGTGCAGAAATCTCCCATCCCTGTTTCTGTGGCCACAAGTTAATATGACCTGGTTCTCAACACTCAGCTCACAAGAAAGGGAAAGGTGGCCCTCCTGTTTCAGCTCGGCCCCTGAGCTCTTGGAAGGCTAGTCACCTGGCCCTTGAGTGAGTAACATCTTAGTACCCTAGATTTGACTCCATCACACATGTTGAGTCTTTGTGCTGTAGACCTTCAGGTTTTCTACAGATGTGTGTAAATCATTTGTCTTCTCTATAGCTGACACAGAAGCCAAAAGGATCCTTCATGAGTCAACAATACTCATTTTTTTGAAGAGCAAATTTCCCTGGTTTCCCCACTCTGTCTTGACAAGGACAGCAACAGACAGACCTGTTCCATGAATACTAACAGGGCTGTTGGCAGAGCTCAGATGCTCAGGGCCAGGGGCTCCCTACAACTGAAGAGCCACAGGAATTTAGATACGATCTCTTGGTAAGGCCTGAGTGACCTAGCAGGATGTAGCAGGGATATGAGGAATGCAAACTTAACACGGGTGTCAGTGAGCCAAAAGGGGTGGCATCCTAGGGCCTCAGACAGTTCAAGTAAAACCCATGTTTGATGCTGTGGACAAAAAGAAAATCATGAGAGGACGTGAGTACACGAGACACAAGAAAAGGGGAGTATGCAGGATTACAGCATATCCACTTCAAAAATTCTGGGGCTGATTGCAATAAAGGGTTAAACTCCCTTAAGACTTGCTTTGGCCTTGACTGCCCACACTCCCAACCTCCCCTGCCACTTCCTCACATTTCTAAGACGTCCCTTGTGCCGAATTCTTATTCAACTTCAAACTGACAAACTGTTTTTAATCTTTTCCTTCCATCCAGCCTGGAGATTGGGAAACAAAAATCAATACTGGTTGGCAGGTGATCAAGCTGTTTCATACTGGTGTGAGGAGAGAGCAGAGAGTGAGAGCAGAGGACAGGAGGAGGGAATGGGAGGGGAGCAGGAGGGGGCCTGCAGGGAGGGGAAGGAGTTTGACTAAGTACCATGAATTACTGGCTAGAGGTCCAAAGGCCTGAGATTTCTCTGGCCTTGAGCAGGGGAGCTTGGGAATGCCATTAGAACAATTAGGTCATGAGTTTACAGCTGTTGAGGTGCCTTTGGAGAGAGGCACAGAGAATTTCCCTGACACTTGAATGGGAGAGGGAGGGAGGGAAAAGAGACAGTGAAAGAGGGACTCGATCTTCCTGTAGCATCTTTTAAGTAGAGACTTGACAACCTCAGCACCACACAGCAAGGCTGATTTTGCTTTTAAAAAGAAAACAGCATAAACATCTTCCCCATTCAATTAAAAAAAAGTGTTTAAAATATTTTAAAGGGACTCTCAAGTATAGGATGGCAGGGAAGGAGGTAATAGGGAATGATGTCCACCCAGGTATCCCTAAAACCCAATGAATGACCTGGGGTGATTTCATATTCAGTTCCAGCCCAGGGGCACTGTAGTCCCTGGTTACTCAATTACTGACACTCTAAAATCTCTCTTAAGGCAGTGGATTCTCACTTAACTGCCCAGGAGTGAGGAAATTTGAAAATGTGGTCTTTTTATGAGAAACCTTCAAGTGCAAGATTATAGCCTGAGCCAGATTTGCCGTAATTTCTGTTGCCACACCATCAAAGGAGGGGATGCTATGTGCGCCTATGACCTCAGACAAAATTCTGAGATTTTAACTCAAGGCTCTTCCCTAACATCTCCTCTCCCCACAATTTAGGCAGTGGTACTGTTCTATTATCTTTCTCAAAATAGGGGCAATATGGAGAGAAAGGCAAGTGCTGGCTTCTGGGTTCCTCCAAATAGCCTAGCATAGATTTTGTGGTAGGCACAATAGCTCAATGAAAAAGATTTTTTCAACATTAAGAGTTTTGGCATAATAGTCGGTATAAATTCCTGATTAGTCTCTGTCCCAATTCCTCCAGGAGGAGGGGATATAAACTCTTCCTAAGATGGGCCAAAGAGTTCTTGTGTCCCCTGGAGAAGGGAGAGCAGATCAGGTCACCAGGAGGGCTGTTAGTCATGTGGATCCTGCACTGTGTCTCCTGTCAGCATTGAAGCTCTGGGCCTGGATAGGTAGAAAATATAAACTCAGGTCAGTGTGAAGGGGGTCTCAAAGCAGAAGAAAACTGTGCTTCACTTCCCTATGTGTGGCCTGGGGAGGCTTCATACCTGGTACAGAAGTCTGAGGCCACCATATTGCCAGAGAGGAAAAGCAAAATAGGCTGAGAGGTGTCTACGAGATGGGCAATTAGATAGGCTTATAAGGTAACTACCACAGTATGGTATGAGGAAGGCAGCATAGATAAAGTTCTTAAGCCCACAGGGAGAGCTTGGGAAATCTGAGAGTGGGCCTGTACACCCAAAAGGATCTTGACATTCAGGAACAGAGAATCGTGTTATGTGATCCTGGGAGCCTGAGCATACACGTGAGGAAAGGAGACATGAGTTATATCTTATTGGAAGCCACAGAGGAGAGATAATGATGCCAAGAACCCCTTTTCCTTCCCACCCCCAAAGCTATTTTAGGATGATATCTAAATTCCTCTCCAACTTTCATGATATAGTTCAAACCTCAGAAGAAAGTAAGGAGAAAAAGAATCATCAAGTAATTAAGTATGTACTCTTAAAGACCAATGAAAATCTGCAATTCACCCAGTTTGTTTGAAAGCAAATGTTTTATTATTATCATCGTTTTAAAATCATTATTATTATTGCATCTGGCAGAGATGAAGTTTAAAATCATAAGTAAAAATAAATTGCAGAAAGCTTAAAATCTGTTTAGAATCACAGAATCTGTGTCTATGATTGTGAACTTTGGACTTGCTATATCTATAACTGAGGATAACTTTAGTTTTGGTTCTTGAGTAATCCATATTGCAGAATTAGCTCTGATTCTAGGAAAATAAACTCCCAAGAACACTGCCCATCTCTTTGCTCATAGTGGCCCTTAATATCAGATGTGAACTTTGTGGAAAGTTGAATAAAATACCTTCCTAATTTCAGAGTTTGAGTTGAAGGTTTTGATCCTTATTTTTGATTTTAAATTACCTTTTTTTTCTTTTTTTGTAATTCTTAGAAAACTCACCTGGGATCACAGTCATATGATAATTTTGTAGCCTTTTAGACTTCTGCTCAAGATAGTGAGGTTGTTTATTTATACTTTGATAGACTCCTCTATAAACAACACTAGCAGCAATGATTAAGGAAGTATAACGTAAACGTTTAGATATACGTAACCTCAAAAACAAGACCAGCCACTCAGTGAACCAGCAATGGACCAGAAATGCAGACAAGAAAATGAGTCTGAAGCCACATGACTGCTAGGCTGTGGGTCTGGAAGCAAGTATTGTAGTCAGAAATTTGATATCTGTGAGGCAAAGTATTAAAAAATATGCTATGCAGAGAGAAGAACTAGGGCCAGGCTCACTACTTGGGAGTAGGGAAATGGAAGGGGCACCCATTAGTAAAAATTACCTAATTTTAAAATTTTTATTTGGGGAAAGTCTCACTTTGTTGCCCAGGCTGGAATGCAGTGGTACAATCATGGCTCACTACAGCCTCAAACTTCTGGGCTCAAGAGATCCTCTTGCCTCAGCCTCCTGAGTAGCTGGGACTACAGGCATGCACCACTATGCATGGCTAATTAAAAAAAAATTTTCTGTAGAGATGAGGTCTCACTATGTTGCCCAGGCTCAAGTTCCTGGCTTCAAGTGATATTCTTGTCTCAGTGTCCCAAACTGTTGGAGTTACATGCATGAGCCACAGCACCCAGCCTGCTAATTTTTTTTTTTTAAAAGTAATCCTCCTGGCTGAGTCTTTAGCTTATAAGAAGCTATAGGTCTAAAAAGGATATGAATAAGAGACACCCTTAGGACCATGACTGAATCATGTTATTTGTATATTTTGTACTGAATCTATGATGCCCCACAAAACATCATTAGACAGGAGCACTGAGTTGACATTTTAAGACCTGGATGGACTGGACACCTGTGGATTCTAGAGAGAGAAAATTATGAGTGGCAGGCAAAGTCATTGAGCCCAGCGGGAAGGGATTTTAAGAATGCAAGAGGAACAAATTTCAAGAAAGCAATAAGAGAAATTGTAAACTAAAATTATAAAACACAGTAAGAAGTCAAATTCTAAGGTAGCTCAGAACACCCAATGAAACAAATTTCATAAGATTGTTGGAATAAAACTTTTAAATAAATGTTATTGTACTCAAATAGATGAATGAAAACACATCCATTAAAAAGAGAAAGAATATATTAAACAAGAGTTTATTAAACCATGTTGTTTAATATAAAAATAACCAATTGAAAGTTATGTGATTAAAAGATTATCAATTGCATTTATTTAGATAAAAATTCTATAGGCAGGAAACTCTAGTCAAGATGCAAAGAGAGAATTTATGTATTGAAAAACTGTGCTGGAACTGCATTACAGAGAAAAAAAGTAGAAAATACATACAAGAGCAATTGGAAGTCATGTAGGATAAATAGAGAGAGCCATTTCCATTTAATCATTCAAGGCAAGTTCAAGGAGAAGAGAATGAAAGAATGTTGTTGAACCAATATTTGAAAATATGAGAAGATATTTGCAATATATACATATTGAGAGAAAGAGACAAAGTATGTATATACCAGAATGAAGAACTGCAATACATTAATAAGAAAAAGTTAAACTACCTAAGAAGAAAATGGGCAAAAGACTTAAATAGGTACTTTACCAAAGAGGATATCCAAATGGCCAATAAGCATATGAAAAAGTTCTCAATATTTGTACTCATCAGATAAATGTAAATTAAAACCATAATGAGATACAACAGCACACAGAGTTCCTAAAATTAAACAGTCTGATATTTACAAGTGTTATGGTAGATGTGGAGAAAACAGACCACATTGCTACAAGGTTTATAAATCAGTACATTCAACCTCGAAAAGTTTTTGGCAATATACAATAAGTATAAATATATGCCTAACCTACAAATATATGCCTAAACCAGTTCTATATGCCCAAGATAAATGAGTACACATGTATGCTAAAAGACGTTCACAGGAAGGTTTTTTTGCAACTTTATTCATATCTCGCTAAAAAGCAGAAACAACCCAAATGTCCATCAACAGTAGAATGAATAAACTGTGATATCTTCATACAAAATACTACACAGCAATAAAAAAGAAGGAACTATGGCAACATGCAACAACATAAATGAACTTCACAGACACATTGAAGAGTAAGAGAAGTAAGAAAAAGAGATGAATAAAGAAGCCAAGACAATGGATATTGAACAGAAATGACAAAGATGCTAGAAATGAGTCCAAATGTATCAGTAGTAATATTAAATGTAAATGGACTAAAGTCAACTATTAAAGCATGCTTTATAAATTCGGATAAAAAATATGCTCCTTATATGAGATATTAAAAAAATCACACAGAAATATTGAAAATAAAGGGATAGGATAAGATATACTGAGAAAATACTATGGAAAAGAAAGCTGGTATAGCTACAATATGTTTGGATTACAGGATTTAAGGCAAGTAATAGTAGGAGGGAAAAAGATGAACTCACTTGGGAGAAACCAGCCTCCTCACACACCTCTTTGGGGAGTGTAAATGGTAATCACCTCAGAGAACAAGGTAGCCCTATAGCAGATGCTCTCCATGCCTTCCTTATAACCCTTCACCTTGTATTTCAGCACATACCTGCCTGACTCAGCTGCCAACACTTGCATGCCTTTACCTGAGGGCTTTCTTTGGCTGCTGAAATCTGCTTGGCCCTGGGAGTGCCAGGAAATTAACATCCCCAGGAGCATTCCTCAACCAATGACTGATAAAGTTGATGTATAATTATCCCAGTTCCCTTTTCTCCTTGGTGGAATAACTTTGAGGTTTGTGTTCCCCACTGGCTCTCAGAGTCCTTCAGTGGGATTAAACTCCAGTTACCCAGTAACTTGTTTGATCACGTATCCTTTATTCACGACCTCCACTACTCTGTCTCTCCTCCCATTCCATTACTGGTGTTTCCTGGTATCAACTCCCAAATAATATCTGCACACGAATCTCTGTTTGGATTCTATTTCCAGAAGAATCCTATTAAAACAAGCACATTCTCATAAATCTGAATGTGCACATATTCAGATAAATATCCTGGAGAAACTACAGCATACGTGCACAAGGAGATGTAAATAAGATTTATTGCCTGCTTCATTGTCTGTAATGGGGGAACTGGAAACATCTTACATATCCACTGTTGGAGAATGGATAAAGAAATTTTAGTCCATTACGAAATGAAAGAAGGAAATCCTGAACCACAGGTACCAACATGGACACGTGTACATAGGTAAAAGTATAAAATCATGCACGAAAATGATAAACACCAAATTTAGGGTAGTGTTTATATAGAGGAAGAGAAGGAATGCTGTTAGGAAGGGTGCATTGGGGACTTTTCTTCAGGATTTTACTTATTAAAATTGGCCGGTAGGAAATATGGAAAGTTATTAAGATTTATTAAAAGTGATGAGACACTGATGAATCACCACTAGTTATTTTATGTGTAACTGAGATTTTTCTTAAACATTAGAACAAGAAGCAAGAAACAGAAAGCTCAAACAGGGAAGGAAATCTAATTATTTGCAAGGAACTCCGTCTGGTCTCTTTGCCACCAAAATTCCCTCTTGGTCCAAAATTAGGCTCAGATTCAGTTTTTCCTATAGGCCATTAGACTTCCATGACTTTAATAACCCAGGAGCTCTGAGAAATCTTGGGTTCCAGTCTCTTTGAGGTTATCTTACCCCCAGAGATAAATTAAACCAAGAGAGAAGGAAACCCAGGAAATTATAACACCTAGCTCTCCCTAATGTAGGTAACTCCTACCTAGATGTTTTCCTGGACTTAAATTTTAGAATTTTTACAAAATTACTTTATTTTTATTTTTTAGAGATGGGATCTCTCTGTTGCACAGGTTGGAGTTCAGTGACTTGATTATAGCTCACTGCAGGTTTTTTTTTTTTGACATTTTCTTTTTTATTATTATTATACTTTAGGTTTTAGGGTACATGTGCACAATGTGCAGGTTTGTTACATATGTATCCATGTGCCATGTTGTTTTGCTGCACCCATTAACTCGTCATTTAGCATT
>NW_026652283.1:69442871-69503799 GCF_009828535.3 Hylobates moloch
ATATGAAATTCTGGGTTGAAAATTCTTTTCTTTAAGAATGTTGAATATTGGCCCCCACTCTTCTGGCTTGTAGAGTTTCTGCCGAGAGATCAGGTGTTAGTCTGATGGGCTTCCCTTTGTGGGTAACCTGACCTTTCTCTCTGGCTGCCCTTAACATTTTTTCCTTCATTTCAACTTTGGTGAATCTGACAATTATGTGTCTTGGAGTTGCTCTTCTCGAGGAGTATCTCTGTGGCGTTCTCTGTATTTCCTGAATCTGAATGTTGGCCTGCCTTGCTAGATTGGGGAAGTTCTCCTGGATAATATCTTGCAGAGTGTTTTCCAACTTGGTTCCATTCTCCCCGTCATTTTCTGGTACACCAATCAGACGTAGGTTTGGTCTTTTCACATAGTCCCAAATTTCTTGGAGGCTTTGTTTGTTTCTTTTTATTCTTTTTTCTCTAAACTTCCCTTCTCGCTTCATTTCATTCATTTCATCTTCTATCACTGATACCCTTTCTTCCAGTTGACCACATCAGCTCCCGAGGCTTCTGCAATCTTCGCGTAGTTCTCGAAACTTGGCTTTCAGCTCCATCAGCTCCTTTAAGCCCTTCTCTCCATTGGTTATTCTAGTTATCCATTTGTCTAATTTTTTTTCAAAGTTTTTAACTTCTTCGCTATTGTTTTGAATTTCCTCCTGTAGCTCGGAGTAGTTTGATTGTCTGAAGCCTTCTTCTCTCAACTTCTCAAAGTCATTCTCCGTCCAGCTTTGTTCCATTGCTGGTGAGGAGCTGCGTTCCTTTGGAGGAGGAGAGGTGCTCTGCTTTTTAGAGTTTCCAGTTTTTCTGCTCTGTTTTTTCTGCATCTTTGTGGTTTTATCTACTTTTGGTCTTTGATGATGGTGATGTGCAGATGGGTTTTTGGTGTGGATGTCCTTTCTGTTTGTTAGTTTTCCTTCTCTCAGACAGGACCCTCAGCTGCAGGTCTGTTGGAGTTTGCTAGAGGTCCACTTCAGACCCTGTTTGGCTGGGTGTCAGCAGCGGTGGCTGCAGAACAGTGGATTTTCGTGAGACCACAAATTCAGCTGTCTGATCGTTCCTCTGGAAGTTTTGTCTCAGAGAAGTACCTGGCCGAGTGAGGTGTCAGTCTGTCCCTACTGGGGGGTACCTCCCAGTTAGGCTGCTTGGGGGTTAGGGACCCACTTTAGGAGACAGTCTGTCCGTTCTCAGATCTCCAGCTGCGTGCTGGGAGAACCACTACTCTCTTCAAAGCTGTCAGTCAGACAGGGACATTTAAGTCTGCAGAAGTTCCTGCTGAATTTTTGTTTGTCTGTTTCCTGCCCCCAGAGGTGGGGCCTACAGAGTCAGGCAGGCCTCCTTGAGCTGTGGTGGTCTCCACCCAGTTCGAGCTTCCTGGCTGCTTTGTTGACCTAAGCAAGCCTGGGCAATGGCAGGCGCCCGTACCCCAGCCTCACTGCCCCCTTGCAGTTTGATCTCAGACTGCTGTGCTAGCAATCAGCGAGACTCCGTGGGCATAGGACCCTCCGGGCCAGGTGCGGGACACAATCTCCTAGTCTGCCATTTTCCAAGCCCATTGGAAAAGCGCAGTATTAGGGTGGGACTGACCCAATTTTCCAGGTGCCATCTGTTACCCCTTTCTTTGACTAGGAAAGGAAACTCCCTGACCCCTTGCACTTCCCGAGTGAGGCAATGCCTTGCCCTGCTTCGGCTCGCACACAGTGCGCTGCACTGACAGTCCTGCACCCACTGTTTGGCACTCCCTAGTGAGATGAACCTGGTACCTCAAACGGAAATGCAGAAATCACCCATCTTCTGTGTCGCTCAGGCTGGGAGCTGTAGACTGGAGCTGTTCCTATTCGGCCATCTTGGCTCCACCCCCACTCACTGCAGTTTTGAACTCCTGGGCTCAAAGGATCTTCCTGCAGCAGCCTCCTGAATAGCTGGGATTACAAATGTGAGCCACTATGCCTGACAAATCTGGGTGCTTTAATATAGCTTTGGCTGAACCATGTTGGTGTACAAACTGCTGTTGACTAAATCTACATCAAAGATGTGAACTGATCTAAAAATGAGCTTATTTTTCTTTTCTCTCTTCTGAATCCTTCTCTTGCTGGAAATCTGCCTGGATGACATCACATTTTATGTGAGAGTCATACTTTGCTCTCCTTCTCACTTATGTCACCCAGCTGATTGGTCACCAAGTTCTGCTTATTCTGTAGTTTTTGTTTGTTTATTTTTTTCTTTCTATTGAGACAAGGTCTTACTCTGTGGCCCAGGCTGGCTGGAGTGCAGTGGTGTAATTGTAACTCACTGCAGCCTTGACCTCCCAAGCTCAAGCAGTTCTCCCACCTCAGCCTCCAGAGTAACTGGAACAACTGCATGTGCCACCATTCCTGACTAATTTTTAAATTTTTTGTAGAGACAAAGTCTCCCTATGTGACAGGCTGGTCTCAAACTCATGGGCTCAAGCAATCCTCCCACCTTGGCCTCCCAAAGTGCTCGGATTATAGGTATGAGCCACTGTGCTCAGCCTTATACTAATTTTAAAATGCTTCCTAAATCCATTGTTTTCTCCACAATCTACTGCTATTGTCTTCGTACACTCATAACCTCCCAACTACACTATTGATCTAGACCACTCCTGATGTTCATTGGCATGGGCGGTGCCTCCTTTCTGGCTCACCATTTGCCATATCCTCCAATCCCTCTGCCCCAGGCCCTGAGTTGTGGACTACCCCTCACTGAATCTTTTCTGTTGAGGGCCCTTCTCCAGGAGTCCTTTTTAGCAGGGCTCTTTCTTAAGTTGATTCAGAGCAGCTCTTTATGAAAGGGTCTACACATCTTATACCCAGAAAGTAGACATTCTCACCTCATTGTTGATAGACGTGCACCTGGCTTCTGGTGCAGCAACCTCTCTTATCTCTATGTCTAAGCAGACATCGCTTTCACCTTTAATCTTAGGTGGGTGAAAATTAGACACCCCAGATTTCAGAGGAAACATGTCAAACTCTCCAAGGGATACCCATGAATTTTCTTCTCTTACTAGGCTTAATGTAGGAGAAAAGTATCTCCACTCATCCCCCAAGGCTGTTGGGGTAGGGCAGCAGGAATTGTATAGCAAACTGACACTCTCTCCAGAGAATCATGTCTCCAGGACTCTTTTACTTCAGGTTACTTATTAGAGGGTAGTGTCAGCAATAAAGAGAGCGCTCTAATGAAAATTAAATCCCTGAGGGGAGAAATGTTCTGCCAGTTATTGTTTGTTGGTTATAAAGAAATATATTGAATACTGCTAAGCATCATATTTCTTGGTGTCCAGTTACCAAATGACATAGTTGAAATCTGTCTTTCAATCAGTGTATGTGAGCATTTTACAATCCAAAATTTGATGAACATATTTTCATTAATCTATCTGTTCATTTTTTCATTCATTTAAAAACTATTTATTGACCTCCTTCCATGTGCCAGACACAAAGAGGGCTAAGATATTGTCTGTGTTATTGAGACATTCACTATAATATGTGCCATTTTATGGGAGTTTGGAGAAAGAAGCACTCAGTTCTTTTTGAAACAGATATAAAGAATTTCATGGAGGAATGAAGATTTGAAATCTTTATGTCTTTATCTGAAAAACGAAACAAAACAAACCTCCTTGGATTCCAATTATTGCTGACTCTTTCCTTCAAACCTACTAACATTGAAAGTATAGTCTTACCACCAGTTTATTCTTTAATTCACTAGTTAGGTTTCTGTTCCTTCTCTTCAGTGATACTAGCAAAGGTCAGCAAAGTCCTCCTAATCCCCAAGTTGAATGGGTTTTTAATCATCATCTGATTTGGCCTTCCTCTGATAGTTGACAATATTATTTCCTCCTTGAAAATCTCTCCTCCTTTGATTTCTGCAACATTTTTGTCTCTCAGTGTTCTCCTATTGCTCGTTATTTCTTAGTTTCCTGAGTTGGATTCTCTTCTTGCACCCATTCTGTAAATATCAGTGATCTTCAGGGTTCTGCCCTGGCTCAGCTTTTCTTTGCACTTTATATTTAATCATTTTTATAGTCTCAACTACCATTACATAATGATGTGTCATATCTGCATTTATAGTACACACTTGTCCTATTTCCAGGCCAGTACAACTAACAACCTCCTGGAAATCTTCACCTGGATTTCTTGCAAGTATCTTAAAATAAATGTATCTCAAATAGATCTCATCTCTATCTTTATCTCTAAACATGTTCTTCTTCTTATGATCCCTTTTCCCTGGATAGTACTCTATCACTCACAACAAATCCCGTGAATCACACTGGAAACTTTTCTCCCTTTTCACCTTCTAAATCCAATCACTCATCAAGTCTCAAAAATTCTTCTCATCATTTTTTCATCAGTTTACTTTTTCCACCCTCACTGCAACTCCCTCAGTTTAGACTCTCATCATTTGCTGACGAAAACACAACTGAATTTTTACTTCCAATCCTGCTCCACTGTTGTTAAAAGTAATTGTTCTTAAACACAAACCTTATCATACTAATTGGTTGCTAAAAACCCCTAAGTGTAATTCAGTATTTTCAAGATAAAGTCCCACATCCTCAATATGTTATGCAAAGCTTTTCCTAAAATGGCCTCTGCTTTCTTCTCTAATTTTGTATTTTGGTATGATGCACTTTTGCGCAGTATTTAAAATGCTTTCAATTTGCATTACCTTGTCATGCTGTGTCGTGAATAAGCATTGTTGCTCCTCCTATCCTCTTTGCTCAGAATTACTTTTTTCCACCATCATGTCATCGATTAGCCTGGTGAGACATTATACCATTTTTAGGACTTTAATTCCAATGACACTTGCTTTTAGGGCCATATCTGGCTCTCTACAAGGCAGAAATAATCATAGAATCCTTTGTGTCTTTCTCTCCTCCATTTCCCTCTAAGTATACTTTTCTGACATCATAAAAATATCTTCTTTTATTCATTTATGACATACTGTATCTACCAATATGGTGGGCAGAATCATGGCTCCCCAAAGATGTTCACATACTCACCCCTGGAACTTTTGACTATGTTAGGTTACATGTCATTGAGGTAGTAAGTCTGCTAATCAGCTGACCTTAAAATAAGGAGATGATACTGGATTAGCTAAGTGAGCCCAATGCAATCACAAGGGTCCTAAAAGTAGAGAAAGAAGGTAGAAAAGTTACAGTCAGAGAAACGGATGTAACAAAGGGAGCAAGACTAGAGTGATGCATTGTGAGGACTAAATACAGCCTTGCTGGCTTTGAAAATGAAAGGGGGGCCGTGAGCCTGGGAATGCGGGTGGCCTTGAGGATCTGGAAGAGGGAAGGACACGAATTCTACCTTGCACTTTCCAGAAGAGATACAACCCAGCCAACATCTTGATATTAACCTGGTGAGACCCCGTTCAGACATCCGATCTCCAGAACTCTAAGATAATAAATTTGTGTTACTTTGTGTTTGTGATGATTTGTTAGAGCAGCAATAGAAAACTAATATAAGCAGCCTGGTGCAAGCTCCTTAAAGGTAGCTCTTTTGTGTCTAGTGTATGGTACACAATTAATATTTAATATTTTAGTGTTGAACAGCTAAGCTTAAATCATGGTTACTGGGGGAATTCAAGGAGTTTGCCTACCATCTGTGCATGTGCAAAGCTTTGATGCATGAAACTCCAATTATGTTACAACTAGTTATAACATAATGTAGTTGTATGGTATGCTCAGAGCTCTTGCCTTGTAGAAATAGGGGAAAAAATGGAATGTTTAAAATTAAGGCAGAACAGCTTGGTGTGGTGACAATGCATAAGACACAGTCCATCCATCACATGTATAGTTCTTAACTCTATTTCAGGAGAAAAGAAATATGCATTCAAAATGAAAACCAACATAAGAAAACACATAAAAAGAGCCCAGATTATGAAGGAATAATTTTACTCTGAGGCGGTCAGGGTAGACATTATAGAGGCAAATGAAAGTTGAGGCACATGAAGACATTATAAAGGGACATGAAGAAGATTGTCATTCTATACATATTTGCAATTTCATTTTTGGCCTGGCAAGTAAAGTAAGATGATAATGTTGTAGACTTAAAAGAGACCTGTATGTCTAAATGGGCAAATAACTGGGCCAGTGAATGAATGAATATTGAAAAGAAAGCCAGATTTACATCCTGGGAATATGCCTTTGGGGGAAAAAAGGCTTAAAACATACTGAATAAAGACATTTTAGACAATTGTGACTATTCATTGTGCCTAAACATTATATCAAGTCTGAATTTGGAGACAGCAGTAAATAAAGAAGTACATACATACAGTTTCACTTTGGCCCCTATCCCTTTACTAAACAGTTCTCTCAAAGGACAACATTGTTTTTCTAATTTTTCCATCAAGTGGCCATTGCTCAGTCCTCAGACTAACTTCTCTGCAGCACATGACACTGGACACTCACACCTCTTCATTTCTGTTCACTATGGTCTCTGAAGTTTATCACACCAGCTCTTTATCCCTCTTCCATAGCAACCTTTCACTCTTACCCTTTGTGGCTCAAAATTTGTGGGTACTTTTGGTGCTCTTTATGCACCTGGTAATGTTGGACTTTTCAGTATCTCTAGTCAAAGGAAAGTGAAGGGAATATGGGTCCCTGGGGGAATAGAATGGGTGGAGAAGCAGAATCTGCCCGTCTTTGTAATCCTCTCCAAGATTACCGAGAACAAGCCCTGGCACCAACTCCTTCAGGGTGCAGCCAGGGGAGCCGGCATCCATGCTGTGTTGGTGGAAAGAAATGAGAAGAGCTGCCGCAGTATGGCCCGTGGGTGGGAGCAAAGGATTTATGAGTGTTTTTCATAAATCAGATGTGTGTCATGGGCAAGGAGAACTGGCTTAAGCCATTTAATACTGGCCCAAGAAACTGCCTGGAAAGTTACTGGAACCTGGAGAGAATCCTTGTGGAGTGGAACAGCAGGTGCTTGGACTACTACAGTGCTTTGCTTATTTCTCAGAGCTAGTTCAGTTGGAAGGACCCACCAGAGCAGGCTCAGAGAAAAACTCCAAGTGGCTTCAAGAGAAGTAGACTGCTTCACACACCTGCCAGGACCCAGAAAACTCAAAGCCATATGACCATAGTTATTGCCAGGCAAAAAATGTTTGCTCTCCTCTTTCGTCTTCTGTGCTCATGCCCCACCACTTACAGGTCAAACACAAGACCTAAAAAGTTTAGAAAGACATTTTTGAGGGAGAGAAAATAAACAAGCCTCTCTCCCCTCCTTGAAGACTGGCCTTGAACAGGTCATAGCTAAGGCTAGGAGAACTGAACTGTGTGCTATGTCACATATCGACTGGGCATTCTAATTTCTGAATCAACACTGAGTGTGACAGTTTAAAGTGGCCACAGGACTTAAATTGACTGTGTTACTAATATTCAGTTTAAGTCACTATCAGTAATATCACAAAAGACCAGAAAATTCATGGACCAGCCAATGTTTTCACACAAGGCAGAAAATAAATTTCTTCTGTTGGATACATATGAAAAGGGCTGTGGGAGAAAGGAATAGAGCTAAAATATGGGACCATCCCACTAGTTGTGTTGTGTTTGGTCTTTTGCTTTGGTTGCAAAAGCCATTGTTATTCTTTAATGATTTTGGAAACTTGTTTCAAGTGACACTGAGGACACTGGCTTCAAAAAGAGCACACAGGCTTTGCTCTGTGTGCTTAAATACCTAATGGAAATATTGCAACTCATATGTAAATAATGAGACCACATCCCATGCCTTCTCAACCCTGCCTCTTTCCCTGCCATGAGAACACAGTAGAAGCCCACTGCAATCTGCAACACCTTGTGCATCAGACATGGGTTGGATTGTTAAGACATCATTATCTAATTCTCCAGAGCCTGAGACCAGACCATGTGCTGAATACCAGAGCAAATCCTTTTTCAACTATTGGAATAATTTTTCAAAACATGAGTGACCATTAAAAAAATCCTTTTGGAATTCCCTATTTAATAAATGGTGCTGGGAAAACTGGCTAGCCGTATGAGAAAACTGAAACTGGATCCCTTCCTTATGCCTTATACAAAAATTAACTTAAGATGGATTAAAGACTTAAATGTAAAAATCTAAAATCATAAAAACCCTAGAAGAAAACCTAGGAATATCATTCAGGACATAGGCATGGGCAAAGACTTCATGACTAAAACACCAAAAGCAATTGCAACAAAAACCAAAATTGGCAAATGGGATCAAATTAAACTAAAGAGCATCTGCACAGCAAAAGAAACGAGCATCAGAATGAACAGCAACCTACAGAATGGGAGAAAACTTTTGCAATCTACCCATCTGACAAATGTCTAATATCCAGAATCTACAAAAAACTTAAACAAACTTACAAGAAAAAAACAACCTCATCAAAAAGCGGGCAAAGGATATGAACAGACACTTCTCAAAAGAAGACATTTATGCGGCCCAGAAACATATGAAAAAAGGCTCATCATCACTGATCATTAGATAAATGCAAATCAAAACCACAATGAGATACTATCTCATACTATTTAGAATGGAGATTATTAAAAAGTCAGAAAACAGATGGTGGTGAGGCTGTGGAGAAAAGGAATGCTTATACACTGGTGGTGGGAGTGTAAATTAGTTCAACCATTGTGGAAGACAGTGTGGCAATTCCTCAAGGATCTAGAACCAGCAATACCATTTGACCTAGCAATCCCATTACTGGGTATATACCCAAAGGATTATAAATATTCTACTATAAAGACACAAGCGCACGTATGTTTATTGCAGCACTACTTACAATAGCGAAGACTTGGAACCAACCCAAATGCCCATCAATGATAAACTGGATAAAGAAAATGTGGCACATATATACCATGGAATACTATGCAGCCATAAAAAAGAATGAGTTCATGTCCTTTGAAGGGACATGGATGAAGCTGGAAGCCATCATTATCAGCAAACTAACACAGGGACAGAAAACCAAACACCACGTTTTCACTCATAAGTGGGAATTGAACAATAAGAACACATGGACACAGGGAGGGGAACATCACACACTGGGTCCTGTTGGGGGGTGGAGGGCAAGGGGAGAGACAGCATTAGGACAAATACCTGATGCATGTGGGGCTTAAAACCTGGATGATGGGTAGATAGGTGCAGCAAACCACCGTGGCACATTAATACCTATGTAACAAACCTGCACGTTCTGCACATGTATTCAAGAACTTAAAGTAAAAACAAACAAACAATAAAACAGAAAATAAAACATCCTTTTGGATTTATCTTGTTTAGATACTTGTGTATACTCGGAAAAATAATTCTGTAAGGAAAAATTTCTCCATTTGTTCAACAAACATAGATATGACTTTTTCTGGGTTAGGCCCTATATTAAGTAATAGTTGTTTAGGGTGAAAAATATAGGCATGTTTCCAGTTTCCACCAGAGTTATAGTTAATAAGAGAGGTCTTTGTTAAACAAATAAGCAAAAGGACTTACAAATTTTGTTAAATCCTAGGAAGGAAAGAACAGAGGTCTTCGAAATAATAAGAGGAAACAAATCTTGAAACACTAAAAACCACATTATAAATAAAATCAGTCTTGGACTCTGCAGGTGGGTTTTTAAATTGGTACAATAACTTTGGAGAGCAATTCAGCCCATATGTATTAAGAATCTTAAAAAATTTTCAGATCCTTTGACGTAGTGATTCAATTGTATAAATATATCCTAAGAAAATGATTTGAAATGGGACTGAAAACTTATAAGCCTGTATATTCATTGCAGCATTATTTAAAGTAATAAACAACTCAAAATGATCTAATTTAATAACAAAAGAAGAATAGTTACATACATTAGGGTAAATTCAATGATGGAAAATCATGCAGCTTTTTATACAGCATACTCATGATCTATTAAATGGACACACAATTCTGTACATGCATAGTATAATTCTAATTTTAGAAATAAAAAATGAGAAAATGTATCATTTAGTGATGACATATTGTGTGTAAGACCTAGAAACAAGGTCAAATAAAAGATGACTTTTTCCTTCTCTATACTTTTCTGCATTTTCCACAATGAAGATGTATTCTTCCAACAGGAAGAAAAAATGGAACATATTAATAAAACAAAAACATTTAAAAAGACTGAAGGACAACAACTATATAAACTATGAGCATCTCTAGGTTGAATGCTTAATGTATATTTTTATTTAATTTAAAAATATTTCTGCTTTTTTCTAATTTTGTAAAATAAACATGTTACTATTTTGGGGACATCAACGTCTAACCAAATACCAGGCTTTTGAGTCAAATAGACTCAAAATCCCAACTCTGCTTCTGAAAAGCCATCTCTGTGAGTTTTCACAAGAGATTTAACCTCTCTGAATTTGTTGGCACATCTGTAAAACAGATGTATTAAAATGTCTTTAAGTTTTTTTTTTGGTGAATGAAATGAGTAAAACTGTGTAATATTGACTACTGCAATTTGCCATAGAGTAAGTCCTCTTTAAATTTTTTCTCCTTCTTCCACTTATTCCCTAGCTTCTCCTACTGTAGCAGTTCTGCATTGGAAAAAAAAATCAGTTGTTCAGTTGTACCTGGCTAAATTTCAAACAATAATATAAAAGCTAACATGCTTAAGTAAATTTCATCGGTAGCACTTGACAGGATTTATAATCCCATTATCTAACATTAACATTTTTAATGACCATACATTGATAGAGTCCCAGTTTCAATGTTTTCTGGAAATGAAAAACTTGCTAAGTTGTAGCAAATGTGTCCAGTGACTATTTCTGGATACACAAATGATATGCCATTTATGTTGACAAGGTAATGGAAGCTGAACTTATGTCCATTTTTGCAATCCCTTATATCCCTTGAAGATGCTATCTTCTATTTTAGTTGTACCCTTACTGATGAGCCAGCCATAGTGCAGAACAGAGAAATTATTAGAGTGGAGCTGTAGAAACCAGTGGGTTCCTAAAGTTTAAAGCAGGCCCACAATTATTCTCAGTAGTTAAGCACTCTTTCCCCTGAAGAGTCGTTGTATATTCAGCTTAAATATTAGCTCACTTTCTATAATGGCAGTACTCTTAAAAAGATTTTATATAAGTGCACTTGGGAAGCTAGTTATTTAGAGTTACCCTATGGTGAATTCTTTATTAAAATAAATACTTGTTATCAAATTTACCTTTTCTTATATGGGGTTTTATTTAATGAGCCACATCCACATTGATTCCAGTTGAATGAAAAGATATTATTTCACAGGCCAGCAGAACTTTCTAAAGAGAGGCAATTCCTTCAGTCTAGGCTTGTCAGTCTCCCTTTTTATCACCCTGGTACCTGAGTAGTAATGGATGGGGCCTGAATAGGGAAGGGTAGGTTCAAGAATTGACCTACAACATACCACATATCTAGGCAGTCCAGTCCTGTTCTGGCTACTGCGGCCAGAGGCTGGTAAGTAGTGTCATTCTAAACAGGGAACAAAGTTCAGCTCAGCTTCTGTGAGGTCAGGGAGTCAGCAGGAGAGCCCCCAGTGGGAGGGCAACTGACTTTTTCCCCAGAACAGGGGCTAAGGGTTGCTCAGGATGCATTTTTACTGCCTTTTGACTGTCAACACCCCAAAATTTCCAACTGTTATTTCTGAAGAGTAGAAAGTCATGGATTTCTTTATGATGCAGTGATATGCTGGTAAGTGTTTAACAGGCTGCTGGGAAGAAGTTTGTAGGTATGAGTAAAAGAAGCTCTTATTTGTGGCTTTTGCTGATTTCTGTGGTGTAAATTTTCTTACCATAGCTCATTTCAGGCTACGAGTGTGAAGTCATTGAACAGAGAGTTGGGAAGAGATGGGAAAAATCAGCTCTTAGCAGCCAGTGTGAGCCAGCCCTGCTCCATCACACTCTGCTGTAGTTTGATTTTCTTCGGCCCTCCAAATCTCATGTTGAAATCTCATCCACAGTGCTACAGGTGGGGCCTAATGGGAGGTGTCTAGGTCTTGAGAGAGGATCCCTCATGAATGGCTTAGTGCCACCCTTGAGGTAGTAAGTTCTCACCCTATTATTTCCCTGGAGAGCTAGTTGTTAAATCCTGGCATCCCCTCCCTACCACTTTCTCTCTTACAATGTGATCTGCTTACACAGCTCCCCTTCACCTTCCGTTGTGATTGAAAGTAGCCTGAAGCCCTCACCAGAAGCAGATGTTGGCACCATGCTTCTTGTACAGCCTGCAGAACTATGAGCCAAATAAACCTCTTTTCCTTATAATGGACTCGCCTTGAGTATGCCTTTGTAGCAATACAAACAGATTAAGACATATCCCCCTTTTCTTGTTTGAGACCATGTCGCATGCTCTAAAAACTTCTTTCAAACTTTTAGTTTTCTTTTAACCTCTATTTCAACATACTTACTTTTTTCTTCTTTTTCTTTCTCTCTCTCTCTCCCTCCCTCCCTCTCTTTCTCTCTTCCTATTCCCAGTTATCTACAGAGTTTCTCCAATATCATGGCAGGGTTATTGTCAAGTAGCTTTTTTCACCAGATTTTGTTTTAACACATTTTATTTTTCTAAAACAACGAATTTTCATACTCCTGTATTTTTTTGATACAGAGACTTTTTCCTGCTGGCATGTTTTCTCAATCCCTAAGTGACCTTAGGGCAAAGTTATTTTTCTATTCACTTACACAATATGTAAATATTTTTCTTTCCTATTTTGATTTATATTCCATGTACTATCACATACAATCAATTAATCCTTTTATTAGGCACAGGATTGATACTGGGAAAACTACAACCAATGATGAGAAGACACTTCTGGCTTAAAATGTAATTGGCAAGAAAAGAATAACATACAGTAAAAAGTAGAGAACTTTATAGGACCAAATATAAATAATGGCTAAATTACATGGTTGTGAACAGAAATTTCAAATTGACAGTCCCCAGAAATGTTTTGTTTGGCCTGTACAGTGTTTCTTTTTTTTCTTTTTTTCTTTTTTTATTATACTTTAAGTTCTAGGGTACATGTGCACAACGTGCAGGTTTGCTACATAGGTATACATGTGCCATGTTGGTTTGCTGCACCCATCAACTCGTCATTTACATTAGGCATTTCTCCTAATGCTATCCCTCCCCCAGCCCCCATCCCCCAACAGGCCCCAGTGTGTGATGTTCCCTGCCCTGTGTCCAAGTGTTCTCATTGTTCAATTCCCACCTATGAGTGAGAACATGCAGTGTTTGGTTTTCTGTCCTTGTGGTAGTTTGCTCAGAATGATGGTTTCCAGCTTCATCTATATTCCTGCAAAGGACATGAACTCATCCTTTTTTATGGCTGCATAGTATTCCATGGTGTATATGTGCCACATTTTCTTAATCCAGTCTATCAGTGGTGGACACTTGGGTTGGTTCCAAGTCTTTCTATTGTGAATAGTGCCACAATAAACATACGTGTGCATGTGTCTTTATAGTAGCATGATTTATAATCCTTTGGGTGTATACCCAGCAATGGGATTGCTGGCTCAAATGGTATTTCTAGTTCTAGATCCTTGAGGAATCGCCACAATGTCTTCCACAATGGTTGAACTAATTTACACTCCCACCAACAGTGTAAAAGTGTTCCTATTTCTCCACATCCTCTCCAGCATCTGTCATTTCCTGACTTTTTAATGATCGCCATTCTAACTGGTATGAGATGGTATCTCATTGTGGTTTTGATTTGCATTTCTCTGATGACCAGTGATGATGAGCATTTTTTCATGTGTCTGTTGGCTGTATAAATGTCTTCTTTTGAGAAGTATCTGTTCATATCTTATGCCCACTTTTTGATAGGATTGTCTGTATTTTTAAGTTCTTTGCAGATTCTGGATATTAGCCCTTTGTCAGATGGGTAGATTGCAAAAATTTCCTCCCATTCTGAAGGTTGCCTGTTCACTCTGAAGGTAGTTTCTTTTGCTGTGCAGAAGTTCTTGAGTTCAATTGGATCCCATTTGTCTATTTTGGCTTTTGTTGCCATTGCTTTTGGTGTTTTAGACATGAAGTCCTTGCCCATGCCTATGGCCTGAATGGTATTGCCTAGGTTTTCTTCTAGGGTTTTTATGGTTTTAGGTCTAACATTTTAGTCTTTAATCCATCTTGAATTAATTTTTGTATAAGGTGTAAGGAAGGGATCCAGTTTCAGCTTTCTACATATGGCTAGCTAGTTTTCCCAGCACGATTTATTAAATATGGAATCCTTTCCCCATTGCTTGTTTCTGTCAGGTTTGTCAAATATCAGATGGTTGTAGATGTGTGGTGTTATTTGTGAGATCTCTGTTCTGTTCCACTGGTCTATATCTCTGTTTTGGTACCAGTACCATGCTGTTTTGGTTACTGTAGCCTTGTAGTAGAGTTTGAAGTCAGGTAGTGTGATGCCTCCAGCTTTGTTCTTTTGGCTTAGGATCAACTTGGTGATGTGGGCTCTTTTTTGGTTCCATATGAACTTTAAAGTAGTTTTTTCCAATTCTGTGAAGAAAGTCATTGGTGGATTGATGGGGATGGCATTGAATCTATAAATTACCTTGGGCAGTATGGCCATTTTCATGATACTGATTCTTCCTATCCATGAGCATGGAATGTTCTTCCACTTGTTTGTATCCTCTTTTATTTCGTTGAGCAGTGATTTGTAGTTCTCCTTGAAGAGGTCCTCCACATCCCTTGTAAGTTGGATTCCTAGGTATTTTATTCTCTTTACAGCAATTGTGAATGGGAGTTCACTCATGTTTTGGCTCTCTGTTTGTCTGTTATTGGTGTATAGGAATACTTGTGATTTTTGCACATTGATTTTGTATCCTGAGACTTTGCTGAAGTTACGTTATCAACTTAAGGAGATTTTGGGCTGAGATGATGAGGTTTTCTAAGTATACAATCATGTCATCTGCAAACAGGGATAATTTGACTTCCTCTTTTCCCATTTGAATACCCTTTATTTGTTTCTCTTACCTGATTGCCCTGGCCAGAACTTCCAACACTATGTTGAATAGGAGTGGTGAGAGAGAGCATCCTTGTCCTGTGCCAGTTTTCAAAGGGAATGCCTCCATTTTTGCCCATTCAATATGATATTGGCTGTGGGTTTGTCATAAATAGCTCTTATTATTTTGAGATTCGTTCCATCATTACCTAGTTTATTGAGAGTTTTTAGCATGAAGGTTGTTGAATTTTGTCAAAGGCCTTTTCTGCATCTATTGAGATAATCATCTGGTTTTTGTTGTTGGTTCTGTTTATGTGATGTATTACATTTATTGATTTGTGTATGTTAAACCAGTCTTGCATCACAGGATTGAAGCCCACTTGATCATGGTGGATAAGCTTTTTGATATGCTGCTGGATTTGGCTTGCCAGTATTTTATTGAGGATTTTTGCATCAATGTTCATGAGGGATATTGGTCCAAAATTCTCTTTTTTTGTTGTGTCTCTGTAAGGCTTTGGTATCAGGATGATGCTGGCCTCACAAAATGAGTTAGGGAGGATTCCCTCTTTTTCTATTGATTGGAATAATTTCAGAAGGAATGGTATCAGCTCCCCCTTGTACCTCTGGTAGAATTTGGCTGTGATTTTGTCTTGTCCTGGACTTTTTTTGGTTGTTAGGCTATTAATTATTGCCTCAATTTCAGAGCCTGTTATTGGTCTATTCAGAGATTCAACTTCTTCCTGGTTTAGTCTTGGAAGCATGTATGTGTCCAGGAATTTATCGATTTCTTCTAGATTTTCTAGTTTATTTGCGTAGAGTTGTTTATAGTATTCTCTGATTGTAGTTTGTATTTCTGTGGGATCATTGGTGATATCCCCTTTATCATTTGTTATTACGACTATTTAATTCTTCTCTCTTTTCTTCTTTATTAGTCTTGCTAGAGGTCTATCAATTTTGTTGATCTTTTCAAAAAAACCGGCTCCTGGATTCATTAATGTTTTGAAGGGTTTTTTCGTCTGTATCTCCTTCAGTTCTGCTCTGATCTTAGTTATTTAATGCCTTCTGCTAGCTTTTCCATGTGTTTGCTCCTGCTTCTCTAGTTCTTTTAATTATGACATTAGGGTGTCGATTTTACATCTCTCCTGCTTTCTCTTGTGGGCATTTAGTGCTATAAATTTCCCTCTACACACTGCTTTAAATGTGTCTCAGAAATTCTTGTATATTGTGTCTTTGTTCTCATTGATTTCAAAGAACATCTTTGTTTCTGCCTTCATTTCATTATTTACCCAGCAGTCATTCAGGAGCAGGTTGTTCAGTTTCCATGTAGTTGTGCAGTTTTGAGTAAAATTCTGAGTTCTAATTTGATTGCACTGTGGTCTGAGCAACAGTTTTTTGTGATTTCTGTTCTTTTACATTTGCTGAGGAGTGCTTTACTTCCAATTATGTGGTCAGTTTTAGAATAAGTGTGATGTGGTGCTGAGAAGAATGTGTATTCTGTTGATTTGGGGTGGAGAGTTCTGTAGATGTCTATTAGGTCCTCTTGGTGCAGAGCTGAGTTCAATTCCTGGATATCCTTGTTAACTTTCTGTCTCACTGATCTGTCTAATGTTGACATGCAGTGTTAAAGTCTCCCATTATTATTGTGTGGGAGTCTAAGTCTCTTTGTAGGTCTCTATGGACTTGCTTTATGAATCTGGGTGCTCCTGTATTGAGTACATATATATTTAGAATAGTTAGCTCTTCTTGTTGAATTGATCCCTTTACCATTATGTAATGGCCTTCTTTGTCTCTTTTGATCTTTGTTGGTTTAAGGTCTGTTTTATCAGAGACTATGATTGAAACTCCTGCTTTTTTTTTTTTTTTTTTTGCTTTTCATTTGCTTGGTAGATCTTCCTCCAACCTTTTATTTTGAGTCTGTGTGTGTCTCTGCACATGAGATGGGTCTCCTGGATACAGCACAGTGATGGGTCTTGACTCTTTATCTAATTTGCTAGTCTGTGTCTTTTAACTGGGGCATTTAGCCCATTTACATTTAAGGTTAATATTGTTCTGTGTGAATTTGATCCTGTCATTATGATGTTGGTTGGTTATTTTGCCCGTTAATTGATTCAGTTTCTTCATAGCATTGATGGTCTTTACACTTTAGCATGTTTTTGCAGTGGCTGGGACTGGTTGTTCCTTTCCATGTTTAGTGCTTCCTTCAGGAGCTCTTGTAAGGCAGCCCTGGTGGTGACAAAATCACTCAGCATTTTCTTGTCTGTAAAGGATTTTATTTCTTCTTCACTTATGAAGCTTAGTTTGGCTGGATATGAGATTCTGGGTTGAAAATTCTTTTCTTTAAGAATGTTGAATATTGCCCCCCACTCTCTTCTGGCTTGTAGGGTTTCTGCCGAGAGATCCGCTGTTAGTTTGATGGACTTCCCTTTGTGGGTAACCTGACATTTCTCTTTGGCTGCCCTTAACATTTTTTCCCTTATTTCAACCTTGGTGAATCTGACATTTATGTGTCTTGGTGTTGCTGTTCTCGAGGAGTATCTTTTTGGTGGTCTCTGTATTTCCTGAATTTGAATGTTGGCCTGCCTTGCTAGGTTGGGGAAGTTCTCCTGGATAATATCCTGAATAGTGTTTTCCAACTTGGTTCCATTCTCCTCGTCACTGTCAGGCACATGAATCAAATGTAGATTTGGTCTTTTCACATAGTCCCATATTTCTTGGAGGCTTTGTTCATTTCTTTTTACTCTTTTTTCTCTAAAATTCTCTTCTCGCTTCATTTCATTCATTTGATCTTCGATCTCTGATACCCTTTCTGCCAGTTGATCGATTGGTTACCGAAGCTTGTGCATGTGTCACGTAGTCCTCATGCCATGGTTTTCAGCACCATCAGGTCATTTAAAGTCTTCTCTACACTGTTTATTCTAGTTAGCCATTTGCCTAACCTTTTTCCAAGGCTTTTAGCTTCCTTGCAATGGGTTAGAACATGCTCCTTTAGCTCGGAGAAGTTTGTTATTACCAACCTTCTGAAGCCTACTTCTGTCAACTCATCATTCTCCATCCAGCTTTGTTCCATTGCTGGTGAGGAGCTGCGATCCTTTGGAGGAGAAGAGGTGCTCTGGTTTTTAGAATTTTCAGCTTTTCTGCTCTGGCTTCTCACCATCTTTGTGGTGTCTACCTTTGGTCTTTGGTGACCTACAGATTCGGTTTTGGTGTAGATGTCCTTTTTGTTGATGTTGATGCTATTCCTTTCTGTTTGTTAGTTTTCCTTCTAACAGTCAGGACCCTGAGCTGCAGGTATGTTGGAGTTTGCTGGAGGTCCACTCCAGACCCTGTTTGCCTGGGTATCACCAGCTGAGGCTGCAGAACAGCAAATATTGCTGTCTGACCCTTCCTCTGGGAGCTTCGTCCCAGAAGGGCACCTGTGTATGCGGTGTCTGTCGGTCCCTAGTGGGAGATGTCTCCCAGTTAGGCTACACCGGGGTCAGGGACCCACCTGAGGAGGCAGCCTGTCTGTTCTCAGAGCTCAAATGTCACGATGGGAGAAACACTGCTCTCGGCCTGTACAGTGTTTCATAAAGTTTTCAATTAGTTCCAACATAGTAATTTCACTCAAAATTTAGATATCATAATTTGACTGGAAGAATAGGATGACCTGAGAGCCCTTGGTTTACACTGGAATAAGGTAGCAATGCCTTAATCCCATCACTATCCCTAACCCCATTGTTCTGTATCTGTAAACTTATCTTGTCCCAGTTTCTAGGCCAACTCTTCCAGTCCTTGGAAGGGATTTATGAAATCTTTGTTCAAACTCCATGTAACCCAGCATCAAGCCAAATCTGCTGCTCTGGTTCAAGAAGGCACTGTAATCCTAGAAACCTGGCCTCTTTTTTTTTTTTTTAATTGAGAATAAGTCCTTGGCCGGGCATGGTGGCTCATGCCTGTAATCCCAGCACTTTGGGAGGCCAAGGCAGGTGGATCACGATGTCAGGAGATCGAGACCATCCTGGCGAACACTTGAAACCCCGTCTCTACTAAAAATACAAAAAAATTGGCTGGGCATGGTGGCGGGTGCCTGTAGTCCCAGCTACTTGGGAGGCTGAGGCAAGAGAATGGTGTGAACCCAGGGGGTGGAGCTTGCAGTGAGCGGAGATTGTGCCACTGCACTCCAGCCTGGGCAACAGAGTGAGACTCCAACTCAAAAAAAAAAAAAAAACAAAGAGAATAAGTTTTCAATGTCTGTCACTTTTCATATCTAGCCAGGCTAGTCTCTTCTCACCATGTTCCCTTTGTTGTGGTGGTACCTGAAACCCAGATCTTGGTTGAGAGCAGGGAGCTATTACCTAACAGTTTGTAGTGTTGCTATGGAGTCATTGGCTGGATGGGGCAACCTCCCATCTCTGGTTCAACTTCCTAATAAAAATGGCTTGTCAGAACCATAACCAATGACATCATTCTAGATTCTGTTTTTGCTATGTATCAATGTACATGTTTTTTCATCATGGATAACTCCCACCCACCTACATATCTGCTATTTCCCAGCAAGCATTGTGTCTTAATTGCAGTTCCTGGTCCTTCTCTATGTTCCCCATCCTACCACAGAAAACTTGTGAGTTCTGACCATCTGATGAAAGAGCACAATTGGTCTGAATGGGGTTGAACTTGAATTATGTAGAAATAAGTTTGACACAGTTTAGTTGGGCCAAGATTAAGAAGGGGTACTAACTACTTCTCAAGAAAAATACTAAATATGATTCTACTGACAATCTTCATTAGATAAATTGAAATATGGAGATACTTTAAAATGGAAAAGTGATTTTTCAGCATCAAACATCATTCTAATTCATTTATCACAAGGCCTTTGTATTCATCTTGTAAAATAATTTCCTCATCTTCTTTTCTTCATCCCCCACTATTTGCTGTTACATTTGCAATCTCTGACACTTGTTCATAATTCACAACTTCAGTCATTGCTAACGGGAGGTGAGAAAAGGAAACGAGTGAGAAAATCTGGCTGCTTTTAATATATATTGTTATGAATATTCTTCTAAAAATATACCGACATTCTATCTACAATTATTTTTTCCCTTTTATACTTTATAGCTTCTCTTATTCCTTCAATTATCCCTTCTCTTATTTTTTTCCTCTTTCCTTTCCTTTTTATTCTTCTTATTCTCCTCCACTCCCCCGTTCTTTTTTTTCTTGATCTCTGCTGTCTTTTTTCTAAACTTCATAGGTATAAAACAGGAACATCATCATATCCGAGTCCACTAAGTAACACTCAGGCAACATGACCATTGGAAGTCATATGGTTCTGCAAGAAATCCCAAATGATGGGGTGGTGCATCTAGCACATATATTTGTCAGAAACAGCACATAGTGGCCTTGGCGAACTATTCATCTAATTCTTATTCAGCATAAGACAATGAGTGTTATCATTAATACAAGTAAATAATTTCATGCATGCAAAAAGGCACAAATTCCTTCTTAGGGCAAATGTTTTGCCCAATAAATCATTTCTTTACTAATATTTTGGTTCTGAGGAATGGTTAGAATTTCTATATTCAGGAAAGATCATAGTGGAACTAATGATTGCATACAAGGAAAAGTATATGTGAACTAGATCCAATAGAAGTAATGTCCTTGGAAGAAAGTCACGGAGAATCTTACCAGCATTGTACCTACTTAATATTCTTGCCCAGTGGACCCCTGAGGATCAGATATTGAGTAGCAAAGAGGAGAGAATTCAGAATAAAGAGAATGATTTGTGAATTGAAGCAGCTAACTAAAGGAATGATGAGCATGCTCACTCAAGTCATGATGAAGAGTAGAATATTCTCTGCTTTATAAAATACAAATAAACAAAGAACACAATGAGGTAGAAAGTCAACTTCAGATATTTGGCAACCATTATGGCTGATACTTATTCTAACATATTTTTATATTACTTTATACTTTTCAAATAAATACTACCATTCTTTAAGCAAACATTTTAGGTAAGAGGACATTCTATGTCCTTTTCATAGATGCAGAAACTGAGACCTGAAGAAGATAAGTGTCTTACTCAGGGACAAGTAAGTGATGAGTGTGAAGTGGAGAAGAAAATCTAGGTCTACTGGCTCTACACGTTTCTGTGTGCCTTTCCTGATTCTATTGATAAATAGTGAAGACTAGTTGAATATTGAAATCCAAAGTGCTAAGGGATAGGGATGAGTAAAGTACATAGCAATTATATAATATAATGGGAAAAATATGTTAACCTTCTGACATTGTTTTCCTACTGAATCCTATTGAAGCCTAAGACAACAACACAGAGCTTGGGTCATTTGAAGCTGAAATTGAAAAGATGCTGTGAGGCCCAGGCTGCCTCTGAGAATAATGGAAGATAGACTGGGTGATCTGTTAAATGTGACTGGCTCAAGTCTAGAGGATTCAAATGGCTCTTGTTGTATTCATTAGAAACAGGTTCACTTAACAGTCTCTAGAGTTCTCTGAGAATGGAGCTGACATTTGCAAATGATAGGCTTAGAAACTTTCTTCCCTCCACAATTCCCCTTTTCTATTGTTCCTTTTCCTTCGAGCTTTCCTTCTAGATGTTGGTAAATCTCCAGGAAATGCACTTGTGTTTTCTGTTGTCACATCTCATCAGTGCTCTGCTGGGGAGGGGCTGGTGGAGGGAGGCAGGAGAACCAGGAAGAAAGAGCGAATGCCCTGGGCTGAAATGGCAGCAGCATGCAAATGAATGCGAACTCTGTGAACATTTCCCCAGCAGTCACATTTTATTACAGCCAAATTATGGGATGCGATTCCTAGAAAGTGGCAAAAGAGGGACAAAAAAAAAAAAAAAAAAAAAAAAAAAAAAAAAAAAAAAAAAAAAAAAAAAAAAAAGAATAAGATGACCAGGCATAATTTATTTTTTAAAAATTAAGACATTCAAATGGTAAGGGTCCCTATCATTCAGTTTATATCCTTTAATAAATACATACATATTTCCTAACTATACTTACCACCCTACATAGGAAATAGAAGAGTGTGTGTGTCCATATTAATTCTTATATCTTCATACAAATCTTTTGTCTTATTACCATCTTGGTTCTATTATAAATCTTCAGATTTGACCTGGGCAACCAACTCCTCTAAAATGCCTCAGTTCAGAAAAGCAATCCTCAACATTAGCACATTTAACTATGAACAAACTAAGGCATCTGTCAATGACTAGACTCACCCTGATGCCTATTTTAAAATACATATCCCTGGGAATCACTCTTCTGAAATTTTGATTTGCAGGTCAGGGATGGGAAATTCTGATGCATAGCCAGATTTGGAACCAGAAATAAAGCACATGGTTCAAGTAATGCCAAACTGGTAAAGGCAATTCATTACTTTAATAGTCTTATGGTAACTCTAGCTTTTTGAAGGATTAAATTTGGGACAAAAAGTGAGGTCTAAATCACATGTCTGTCAGATATGGAATATTTCAGTCTATAGGAGAATGAGGAGATATATTATTTTACAGAGGTACTGAGAAGCTCAATCAAAAGTGATTGAGATGTGGTTCCTGCCTTTCACATGCTCTCAGTCTGCTGAGAAAAATAGCAGATAAACAAGTAAGTAGTATACAATATAGTGTATGTAAGATTTGTTGTAGAAACAAAGAACTACAGGAACAGAGAAGGGACAAAAACAGGCTCAGCAGGAGGCAGAGCTGGAAGACTTCATGGAGAAAATGACACTTTTGTTGGACATAAAAGGATGCAAAGAATTTAATGAAGTCAGGGTATCTAAAATATACCTTTTCAAATACAAGAAAAAGCACATGGAAAAGTGTAGGCTTTTGAAAGTGCATGAGAGTATAATCCGCATAAAAACCACTGGTCCAGTTTGTGCATGGTACAATATTCGAAATAAACTGAAACAAAAGAATTTGACAACCAAAAGTGATTTAAAAATAATTCAAATTTAATTGCATATCCTGAAATTTTTCATGTAAACCAAACTAAGTGAAGTTAATCATTATAGGTCTTACATGTACCTTCCTTTCCTTAATGTGTCAACTCCTGGCAACTGAGATCTTCTTCCCTGATCCAATCTCCTACTTCCTGCCTTGTCACCCCTTATCTTTGTTAACATTTTTTAACCTTCATTCTTTCAGCTAACTATATTTAAACTAGTTATTCTCCAAACTCTATATTTATACACCCCTTGAGTTGAGGATACAAAGTTGAGAAACTAGGAAGGTGAAAGTGGCTCAAGTTTATAGAGTGGAGTACCAGAGAAGAGAGAGCTGCACAGAGAGATCTCAGGAGATCTGCAAGGGGTTACCATTCAGTATTCAGCTGAGTACTGACCAACATATGTATGTGAGAAAACTATCAAAGATTAGGGAAAGAGCAACCTGAAAGAATTAAAGGTAACATGCCTGACACTCACCCAGATCTGGGAAACATGCTTTGCTCCAGTGAGACTAGTAAACCTTATGATTATGAAGGATTGGGTAGAATACACAGAACAATATTGCCTCAATAGTGCAAAAATAATTATTCCTAGATTAAAGACAATCCTGGTACTCCTTATCAAATCTTAGAAGCAAGGCACAAAAGATTTAATTGCTTCCAAGTAACGAAGCTAAATCGCAGAACAAAGCTCAAGAATATTCATAAGAAAACAAAAAACATCTGAACACAAGAGAGTAAAATACATGATGGATGACATTCAATAAAAAATTACTAGGTGCTATAGCCTGAATATTTGTGTCTTCCCAAAATTCATATGTTGAAATCTTAACCCCCAAGGTGATGGTATGGGGATGTGGGACCATTTGGGAGGTAATTAGGTTATAAGGGCAGAGCCCTCAAAAATGGAATTGGTGTTTTTTTTTGTTTTTTTTTTTTTTCTTGAGACGGAGTCTCGCTCTGTCGCCCAGGCTGGAGTGCAGTGGCGCAATCTTGGCTCACTGCAAGCTCCGCCTCCCGGGTTCACGTCATTCTCCTGCCTCAGCCTCTCTGAGTAGCTGGGACTACAGGTGCCCACCACCACGCCCGGCTAATTTCTTTTGTATTTTTAGTAGAGACGGGGTTTCACCGTAGTCTCGATCTCCTGACCTCGTGATCCGCCCGCCTCGGCCTCCCAAAGTGCTGGGATTACAAGCATGAGCCACCGCGCCTGGCCTGGAATTGGTGTTTTTGTAAAAGGAGTTCAGAGAGCTGCCTTGCCTCTTCCACTATGTGAAGAAGACATAGTGAGAAGGCACCATGTATGAGAAAGTGGGACCTCACCAGATACCAAATTTACTGTCACCTTGATTTTGGACTTACCAGCCTCTAGAACTGTGAGGAATAAATTGCTGTTATTTATAAGCGATCCAGTTTATGGTATTTTGCTACATCAGCCCAAATATATTATTTAGACATATGAAGAGGGAAGAAAGTACTATGTACTTTAGAAAAAAAGTACTACTTTTAGAAAAAAGACTAAATCTGTCAAAATCAGTGCAGAGCTGACATAGATGTTAAAATTAGCAGAGAAGTATATTAAAATGATTATTATTACTGCATTTAGATATACACAATCTGAAATAAAGACATGGAAGACATAAAAAATAACCAAATCAAAATTTTAGAGCTAAAACTATAATGTCTGAAGTTTTATATATATGTGTAACATACATGTATATACACATATATATGTATATACACACACAAACATACACATACATACACTGATGGTCTTAACAATATATTAGAAGAAAAGATTAGTGAACATAACAATATTGTAATAGAAACTTTTCGAAATTAAACACAGGAAGGAAAAACAAAAATACCACTAAAAGAACACTAGAGAGCTGTGGAAAAGCTGTTAAGAAATCTAATATACATGTAAATGTAACTGTTGGAGGAGAGGGGGTTTGGAAAAAATATTTGAAAAAATAGTAGCCAAAAATGTGTGAAACTTAATAAAACCTATAATCACATATCAAAGAAGCATAATGACCCCAAGCATAAGAGACATGAAGAAAATTACACCAAGGCCCAACATAATCAATTTGCTAACACTATATTACATACAAAGAATGAAAGATTAATGTAGCAGAAGTTTTTTTTGTCAGAAACAAAGGAAACCAGAAGACAGTAGATGAATGTCTTTAAAATACTGAAAGAAAAAAAAAGATGTCACTCCAGAATCCTATATTCAGTGAAAATATATTTCACATTTGAAGGCAAAATACTTTTTTCATACACACAGTAGTTGAAAGTATTTATCATCAGCACATTCACTGTACAAGAGATATTAAAGGGAGTTTTTAGGAAAAAGGAAAATGACACCAGATGACAATTTCAACAATAACAAAGAAATGAAGACTAGAAAAAACTACAACATGGGTAAATATATAAGAGCTTTTTCTTACATTTAAATCTGTGAACCTAAATTAACATTTAAATAAAAATAATATTAATGTAGTGTGGGGTTTATAACATATGTAAAAACAAAATATATAACAATAATAGCCTAAAGGACAAAAAGGGAAAAATGTAAGTATACTACTATAAAGTTCACACATTATATGTGAAGCAGTATACTGTCACTTGTAGGTATACTACAATAAGTTAAAGATGTACATTACAGGCTGGGCACGGTGGCTCACGCCTGTAATCCCAGCACTTTGGGAGGCCGAGGTGGGCGGACTACCTGAGGTTGGGAGTTTGAGATCAGCTTGACCAACATGGAGAAAGCCCGTCTCTACTAAAAATACAAAAAAATTAGCTGGGCGTGGTGGCCCATCCCTGTAATCCCAGCTACTCAAGAGGCTGAGGCAGGGTAATCACTTGAACCTGGGAGGTGGAGGTTGCAGTGAGCTGATATCCCACCATTGCCCTCCAGCCTGGGCAACAAGAGCGAAACTCTGTGGCAAATAAATAAATAAATACATACATACATAAATAAAAATAAAAATAAAAAAAGATGTACCTTACAAACTCTAAAGCACCTTTTAAAATAACATGGTAGAAATTTATAACTAAAAATCCAACAAAAGAGAAAAAATAAACTAAAAACAGTTAATTCAAAAGCAACCACCCTGAATTACTACTACTTTCCTAAAAGAATGGCTATAATTAAAAAGAATGACCATATCACATATTGGCAAGGCTGTAGAGCAACTGGAATTCTCATGCACTGCTGGTGGAAATCCAAAATGGTACAATCACTTTGGAAAAACATTAGGAAAGTTAAGCAAAAATTTACCATATATCCTAGCTGTTTTATTCCTATGTATTTACCCCGAAGAAATGAAAGCTTATGTCTATAAAAGACTTGTACAGATTTTCATAGCAATCTTATATTAGCCTCAAACTGGAAACATCCCAGTTGACCATCAACAGGTGAGTACTGGGGTATATCCATGCAATGGAATATTACTTAGCAGTAAAAACAATGAACTATTGTCACATTGTACAACATGGATGAATATCAGAATAATTATTCTGAGTTAAAGAAGCCAAACACAAAGAGGACATACTCTATAATTACATTTGTATACAATTCTAGAGAACTAAAGATATTCTGTGGTAGAAAGCAGATAAAGAGTTTCCTGGTGGATGAGAATGAAGGAATGGTAGAAAGAAGTAGACAGGAGGGATTCCAAATGGCATGAGGAACCTTTTGGTCTGATGGATGTATTCACTGTCTTGACTTAATGATGGTTTTATGGTTATATGCATATGTCAAAACTCATCAAATTATACATTTTTTAATATGTGCATTTTTAAATTTGTATGTAAGTTATATGACAAAGAAGGAGACAGTGAGAGAGAGACCAAATTCAAAATTCTTTTTGGCGAGGTAAAGCCAAATGCAACAATTTGCTCACATGAATAGGTGCTGTCCCTGCCACATGTAAATTTCATTGTACATTATATTAATGGCTTTCCAGTAATACAGATTTTGCAGAAAGACTTCAGCATGTCTGCTGACCCAAGGCTTTCACACAATCAAATGTAGGAGTCAACCCAAACAAACACACTTTAAAAGTTGAATAAAATAATGTCACCTTTCTTTGAAACCCCTGAATTCCATACTTGGTTAAAATTATAGGCATGCCATTGATTATAAAACCATGAAGTGTCTATTCTATTAAGCATGCTAACATATACCTTTCTGTTACTTTTATCAGTGGTGTAGTTCCTTCCCCAAACCTCCGTCTCCTTAATTCTCTAACATTATTTCTAGCTCCAGGGGCTCTTTTCATTTACGTTTTAATGCTGTTCTCTTAACTCATAGATTTATTTGAAGATTTTCACCTCATTCTTACATGTTCTATCTTTGATTTGATTCTAATGATAGCTCTTTTTCTTAAACTCTTCCAGGTCTCTTGATAAATTTTATCTTAAAACTTTATATCTTGGAAAAATTTGGCTGTCTTGGCTACTCATGATGTACAGGAAAATAGAAGTCAGGGTCACAGCAAAACAGAACTCACCCCAGCTGGGTCAAATAAAAAAACTTTAATGAAGAGATGACTTTTTAATGAAGGTGTAAAACCAAAAGGGATTTCCAGAACCATGGATGTGGAGCGGCCTTTAGAGAGGTGAGTGAATAATGAAGAAATACCCTAGTCTTTCTTCTTCTGCCTTCCATTCTCCAGTGAATGTTTCCCATTGCCAGCTGGGAAAGGAAGCATGGAGAATGTTGTCAACAGAGGCCATCCTTCTAGGGGTATGAAGCATAACAGAAAAGACACACATGGGAGACAAAATAGCAAGCAATTAGTTGCAGAGGGTTACTCTGAAAATTCTCTCTCAGCTCCTATATGTCTCCTATCTCTAATAGATAACTGTCGTATAATGAGCTACATAGTTTCAAAGGTAGAATGTTAAGAGGACTTTAAAAGGGCAGCATTTTCCTCGACTAATATTTATTGAGCAAATCTACGAAAGCACAGTTTGTAGGTGCTGTGGGAACAAAGGAATGAATCCAATCCATGTTCTTGACTGCAGAGGTTACATTTTGTTTGTGGAGGACAAACTTAATATTTTAAAAAAAGGTAGTCTATGGTAAGGACTTGAACAGAGATGAAAAATAGTGTGCCTCTGGAGAACAGGGTGGGTATTCGTGTCAGTCTTTGCTCTTTTGTCCCCCTCCTACCAGTCACCCCAGCTTTCTATAGCTGGGACCACTGATGCCCTAGCTTACGGGCCTAGGCCTGCTCACTTCCTGAGTCAGTTCTAAAAGAAGAAATAATGTATTCATAATATCTGCCACAGTTCTATCCAGTAGGACTAAGAATTGTCCTGGTCATGGATTCAGAATTTGTTGGCTCATATAAAAAAAATAGATGTTAAGACATTGGACTTTCAATGAGGCCAAAAACCTTGTGTCTTTGAGGATCAGATCAGCCTCGGGCACCAAAGAAGTTCCAAAGTCACCTATTCCTTTCCTTTACCTTCCTATATGTATATTCATTCATTAATTATTTTCTGAATGCTCGCCCTCTGCCAGAGACTGCACTAAGACCTGGGGATATAGTGGTGACACAGACACATAGGAACTATCTCTGTCCTCATGAAGATAATGTTCTTGGGGAAAAGATAAGTTGAAGTACATAAACATATATGACAATATTTCAGAGGGTCATCCAGAGAAGCAGGAGCATTGATAGAGAGTAACTGAGAGTGCAATGCATAACCAGATGACGATGTCTCTTAGAGATGATAACACTCGAGCTGAGATTTCAGAGACAAATAGATACTGACTATAAAAAGAGTCAAAAGAAAGAATGTTGAGAAAGAGGGAAGAACAGTAAAAAGCCTCTGAAGTGAGAATTTGAACTGCTAAGGCATAGAAAGGAGATTACTGTAGCCAGAAAGTAGTAAGAGAAGGGGAGAGAGAAAGAGGTGAGTCCAGAAAGACAGGAGATCTAAATCCTGCAAGACCTTCTAGACCAAAGCAGAGATTTTGGGTTTCATTCTAAGTGCTAGGTATTTTAAGCAGAAGAGTGACATAATTTGTCTCACAATTTTCTGGGTGAAAATGGAGTCTAGTTAAAAAGAGGAGACCGGAGAGGTGCCAATCATCATGACTTTGCCTAGGGTGGAGCAGTGAAAATTAAGTGGACTGAAATATTTTGGTTGTAGACCAATAGGATTTGTATAAGCAGAGTTGGAAGTGATGTGAGGGAAAGAGAGGAAGGATATCTTCCAGAAATTTTTCACCCGAGGAATCTTCTCTTCAATGTCCCTGACACATTATCATCTGGTTTTAACTAAACATGTTCAGTGCTGGAGTTCTCACCACTTTGTGAGGCCATCCTTCCAGCACATCGTAAGGCAGCTCTAATGGTCATAGTGTCCTCTACTGTGAATCTACTGGGCCAATGATGTGGTTTTTTTAGGGAAAATTTGAAATTTAAATACATAGTTGATTTATACTCAATAGTCTTTTATGTTTTAACTCCCTATTTCTAGAAACTGTTACTGTAAGTAAATTGTAATTTTTCTGCAGATGCCTCAAGCTCTGCATAGGAAGCTCTAAGGAGCCACATGAAGCCCTATGGCCAGTGGGTTGAAACACCCCTACCATTTTCTTCTTCCCAATGTGGTTTTGAAATTTTCACCATGATGGTCCCCTTCCACTCTGTCTCTTACTCTGTTAGGCAATTGCTCCTTCCGTAAGAGGGAAGAGGTAATCGAAGGAGTTTCCCGTTTATTTGCAGTAGTCAGACACCAAACAATCACTGAGGGACCGTTCTTTGCATTTTGTGAAGAGAGTGTTGCATAAAAAGAAAGTACAGCAGCATACTATAAAAATAACAATAAAATAATATTTGTCCAAGTTATTATCAAATCTCATATGGGTTTGCTTTGTGCATAGAAAAGAATATTCTATATTTTACCTGATGATTGGGAAAATGTGTAATTTTATGCTTGCTCTAGTAAAGTAGATTGTGGCAAAGCTATACTGCGAGTAGTAGTGAGAACTTACATTTTTCTTGTGCCTTTCATCTCAAAACACTCCAGAAGACTGTATGCATTAAGCATAAAGCGTATGGTAAAGCACAGTCAAGATGTGCATATGAGAGATCACCAAACAGATGGATTCTTTCACTGAGATGAGCCGGCTTTGCTCTGTGTAAGGTGGAGGGGCTCAAGCTGAACAATGGACATGATGCTGCTTGCTGTTTGCTCAACATTTGTTAACAGTCAGACAGCTTGCTTTGAGTAATCCACTTTCTAAGGAAGGGGGGATTAAGTGATGCAAACTCATGCAGGGGTTTACTTAATGTGCTTTATGAAGCCAGAGTATTATTCATGGACATTTCCTGGAAGGGCCTACATCTGGGTGAGAGGAAATAAAACAGCCCAGAGGAGCAGCTTGAGTAAATTGGAATACACTGGAAATGAGGAGGCCCTGGATATGGCAATGGAGTCTCCCACGAGCCAGGGTGAACAGCACAGAATGGCTATTGTTTTTCTGGAGCTTGTATTAGTGTGTCAATAAAAAGTGGATGCAGAGAGCAAGCACAGACATTGCATAAGAAAAGCATTTTATTTTTTTAGGAGCTGAGATTACAATTTAGGCTGTGGTTATTAGAAGACAAGCAGTGGGGTGAAGAAAGAGCTGGCTAGTTTAAATGGCCCTTTTAGATCATCAAGGTCATATGGTTGATTACCTGGCATTTGCTTGCTTATCATGGCTTCGCCAAGAATAGGCAGATTAGTTAGTTACACATAGAGCTGATTCCAGTCTCTCGTGACTAAAATTCACCCTCCGGGCTTACTTCCTTTTAGGAAATGGGATATGATGCTAGTTTTCCTAATCTTCTTAAACCTTTATTGATACTGTTTAGAATTAGGAACCAAAATCTACTAAGACTCTTTATTGAATAGTTCATCTAATAATAAACCATTGTTTTATCAAAATACATCTGCCCATCTCCCTGAGCTGTATCATTTTTGTTGGCCACCGGTCAATTTGGTTGTTATCTTAATGAAATCAGAGGAATGTTGGTTGCTTTGTCTCAAGTGTTCATGGGAGAGCCTTACTGACATTATGTCTCATTACCTACTACTCACTTCTCATTTATGCAGCGAAGTGTTGTATTATATGAGTTCAGCAGTCCAGAGGAAGGCACCTATCTTCTAAAAACTCCTACTGTGGAAAAGTCTTTCATTCATTTATTAGGAGGAAATGGACCATGCACATATTAAAAGTGTTCTTTTGTCCTTAGAGGCATATACTGAAATATTTGCAGTTGAAACAACTTGATTTCTGGCATTTGTTTCAATATAATCCTGAGGTGAGGAGATGGTGGTTAGATGTATAGCTGAAAGAAGACTGTCTATTTATTGATAATACTTGTTGGATGTGGATAGTGGATAAAACAGGTGCATTAACTAATAATCAAAGCTTTTGAAAAGTACAAGTGTTCTGATGGAATTGGGATCAGGGTAAAATGTTGACTTAAAGTTTACACAAAGGCAGATTTCATAAATAAGCTGTACAGTGACACCACTCATTCTCCTACCCATCACAAACATCAAGAATGAATTGACTAATCACAGCACACTACCCCTTACACGCTTCTCCATACTGTGTTGAGAAGGTTTCCGAGGCAGCCTTCAGGCAGCCACTGCATGAATTGACTAGTTAGCAAGTAGGATGATAACCATTTGTCACTCCTATATTAAGATATAAAGGAATAAGAATAATTCCCTCACTTTCCCAAAAAGTAGGAGTAGTGGTGTCGGGTGCCTGAAAAATATAGAAAAGAAAAATTGGAACATAAAAAAAGGAAATACAGAAAAGACTGAGATCACTAAAGAGCAATTGAGGATGATCTTCTTAAATGTATCTCCAAGGATTGGCAGAATGGGTTTTTGGGTCCTGGGACACACTGATCCCTCATGATGCTGGAAGGGGTGGAGGCCAGTTAGTGGTTAATGCTTCAGGACTAAGATCTTAACTTTTTGTTCTATTTTTCTGCATAATTTCCAGTTTCTCCAATAAAGATATTTTCTTGAGCTGTTTGTTGAAGAAAGTTAAATTCCATTATCTGATGTTTGAAGAGACATTAGAGAGATATAGGAGGAGAAAAATAAATAAAACTTTATTGGGCTTCATGGCAAAAACGTTTAAGGAAATAGTGAATTGCCTCCAGAAACCTTGAAGAATAACATAGGTCTATACTTCAGGTCTCTGTAGAAGTGTTGTGCAGGATGTCCCACAATATAAAAAATAAAATATTCTTTTAAATTCATCTTTACACATATCTCCTTTTTTCAAAACTTTCTCTTCCTGCCTTCCTTATTCCCTACCTCCATTCCCACTGTCTCATCATCATTGTGCTTTTCGGTCCACTGTTTCTAACTCTAAGCTTCAACTTCAAATGCTGTGCTGTGACACATGGCCTCCCTGTCGGGGAGAACCCTTTGGAAAATGTGGTCTCATCTTCACTATCATGGCTTTTACCCAAAGAATCGGCCTTACTGGAACTCTGGTTAATAAAATTCCACAACCTGCTAAAAATAGAAATTTCATGTTCTAGGAATGTTGCCATCATTCCTGTTCCCCAAAGCCATCAAAAGTTAGTAAATCTCAGATGGATGCAGTGGCTCATGGCTGTAATCCTAGCTCTTTGGTAGCATTGCTTGATGCACCAGGAGTTCAAGACCAGCCTGGGCAACATGGCAAAACCCCGTCCTTACCAAAATATTAAAAATAAGCCCGGTGTGGTGGTGCGCCCCTGCCTGTAGTCCCAGCTACTCAGTAGGCTGAGATGGGAGAATCATCTGAGCCTGAGAGGTCAAGACTGCAGTGAGCCATGATGGTGCCATTGCAGTCGAACTTGGGCAACAGAGTGAAAAAGGGTCTCAAAAAAAAAAAAAAAGAAAAAAGAAAGAAGGAAGTCTGATCTTTCATTTTGGATACCTAGGATGGAGAAGAGAGCTACAACATGCTCCCTAACTGTGGCCTCAGGAGCTAGGCACACAAGCGGATGGAGCTAGCCTAGATCTGCTTCCCAAAGCTAAAGTCCAAATCCTGAGCAAGGTTAGGGCAGACTCATAGTTAGTTCTGGGATAGGCTTCAAAGAGAAAGTGGTGTTCACTTCACCAGGGCAGGGACAGTCTAGGAAGCCAGAGACAAGCCAAAACATCATGTATGGGATCTATCTTTATCTTTAATAAATTCCCTCAAAATGGGGAAGCCAAAGAAAGCACATAAAGTAATCATACATATTCTGGAAGAAGAGTCTAGAAGGATACTTGAGGCAATGTTTTGGGGGTGTGTGGCAGTGTGTGTGGGTGTGGGTATGTTGTAGTAGTGTGTTGCAGTGGATAACATTAATACAAGACCTAGGAAACACCTTCCCCATGTCTTGGACTAAAGGTCTTGGCCCTCTGTTCTTGCCTTTAATTTGCCAAGCCATTTCTGGGTTGGAGCTGGCTCCTCTTGGCATTGATAAATCTATATTCCTGTTTTCCCCAAAGTCATAAAAACTTAGTCTATTCTTTAAAGGTATTTTCCAGGCCTAAGAATATTTTGGGATTTTAATCCAATTTTTAATTGAATATTTTGTGTGTCTACTAAGTGTTTATATGGTTTAAGATCTTAAAGTATGGTTAAGAAAGCCTTGTTGCGGCTGGCTTTATATGTGGAAGTGGAAGTGATTGTGTAACTAGTACTGGAAGGATTTTCTTCACATATTTCAAATGGAAATTTTTATTGTGAACCTTTCATTGTACTTGAATCTTCTTCTCTGTGATGCTTGGATCTAGTACCCCTATTTTCATGTGGATGTGCCTATCAAAACTAACAAAATTTTGTATTTTTAATTTAGGTGGTTTTTTTCTTATCATTTAGGTTCCTTTAGGGTGTAGAGAATTAAAATTCCATCACTGAGGCGTACGAAAGTCTGTCTCAAAGTATTATTGTATATAATTCATTGAAATAAGTGCACCATTTTTAAAAAGTGCTGTATGATAAGATTTATACTACAGAATATCGTATTTCAGGCTGGATTCTCTAGAAGCAGATACTAAGATGGAATTTGGGGCACAGAATGTTTACTAGGGGGTCAATATCTTGGAAAGAAATGAGAGAGAAGAAATACTGGGGAGTGGAGGAAGGAAAACTATGATGCAGTCTCAATAAAGCTTCTGCCAACCTGGTACTGAGCTGTGGAGTGACTATTGCCTAATAAAGCTCCCCTCCCCAGTGCTACACTGATAAATGTTTAACAACTGGCATTCTGGGGGAAAATTTGTATTCCATGGTGTAAATACTGTCACCATGGCTGAGTTCAGGGCACCAACTTGATGTCACTAAGCAGAGAATTGGGAAGAAATGGACATACTTCACTTTTCAAGATGGTACTAGCTGACTTCAGCAGACCACTGGAGACATCAGACAAAATGGCCAGCCCTTATAACCTTACTTTTCTCAGTGACTGGATATAGGTTGTTTCGTGAAGGACATGACTTTGGGTGATCCCACTTTCTATAGTTGAGGCAGAACTGGAAGGAGATTTTTACTGCATTCTGTTCAGTGGAGCAGCAGTTCCTTTTCTGCAGGGTTATCTGGATTATACTTCTTTCTGTCTACCACATTCTACTCCCAACCAGACCCACTCTTTTATACTGTGACACTGTAGCTTGTAATTCAGTGGGACTCTCATTGTGTTCCCCTGAAAAGTGTGCCATTTTTGAGGACCCAGAACTGTAATTGTGCAGAGTTTTAGGGACACAAAGCATGAAGTTATTGGATGTGATGATGAGACTACTCATTACCCAACCCTTTGATTCTTGGAACTATATATTCTTCCTATTAGGTACACCAGATAGTAGTGCTGGCTGAGGCTCTGTGAACAAGAAAGGCAAACCCATATATGGATTAAGAGTTCTTGTGAAGGTGGACTGCTGGACCTTTGAGACATATGGGCCTCAAGGTAGTCTATTTGTCACCAAGTGCATAGATGGTATTTTGGAGAAATAGTGACAAATTGAGTGTTCAGTATTGGTCTCTTTCACTGTCACTTTGAATGTTCAGTCACAGTAGTAGCTAGATCAGCCTTCGTAATTGGGAATCCATGGTTTTGAGCTCAGCCTTTCATCTCTGTAACGATGCCACTTTGCTCCAGTGCCCATTATGTGCTGAATAATTTAATATACTCTATTAGTATATTATAGGTATTTAGTGCCTCTTTGGCAGTGGATGCTCTTTGGTGGATATTAATTTGAAGATATTCACACTTCTTTCATGTGTCTCCATCTAAGATTTATTTGTACCCAATATTCCAGTCTATTTCCTTTCAGGACCCTGATCATCTGGCTAAGTTATTTACCACTGCTTAGGAGTTCATTTATATTCAAATGTCAGGCCACTTCTTCCACACAAAGTGCACGAACAGGTGCATTGTTAGAACAGTCACCTGTTGAGAAGATTTCCTCTTGCCATTGCTTTTTGAAACCACTTCTAGTGAGGCTGCATGAGGCTGCTGTCCATTTTCAGCTTGCTCCTGATTACAAAACTCATTCTTACATAAACCAAGCTTGGGCTTTTTCCTCCTCCTTTTAGAATCTTCAAAGAGCCATAGATGAAAGCTGAGGAAGGGCACTGGCACAAGAGTGGTAGATACCATGGGAAGTATGCAGTTTACTCATCCCCTCTGGTTCTGCTTGAGCTCAATTTCAGAGATGCCAAGTCCATCCCACAATGGATTGCTGCTGGGCCGATGAACCTTAGGACATGGTGGGTCTAACAGGATCCAGCTCATGATGGGAAGTTCCTAATCATTGGTATTTCATGGTCAAGCCTCTGTTTCATTAGGGTAGAGTAACATAACAAGAGTTGCTTTTCAAAAGGTGTGTAATTCTCTTCAGCAGAGGGCAAGATTCTGCTTTAGAATCCCAGGGGCTGCAAAGGGATTTTCCTGCAAACTCCACATGGCATCTTTTCCCAGCACTGATACTTCTAAGATCATAGGAGAATGAGGTGGCAAGATGGTTCATACCACAGCCTGGGCCTGCTGAAGAGCCCTCTCCTATTCTGAGCCCTCACTCAAAGCTGGTAGACTTTTGCACCACTCTTTATCTAGTCCAAAGCCATGTTTCTAGGTGTTGAATATGTAGCCACAAGGACCTGAAATATTCTTCATTCATCCTGGTAGAAAGTGCAAGATGCAATTTGTCTTCACTTTGAAGAGAATGGCTTCGTACTGCTCTACTAAATCAATACAGATTTTACAGATATGTTTGGCCCCTGAATCTTTTTAGTGCTCCTCTCCCAAATTCTAGAGTACATGTGCTTTCCTAAAGCCGCAAATGTGTTAGTAACCACTTGCTCATGAGGCCCAATCAACATAATGTCATCAGTGTGGATCAATGTGATTTTCTGTGGAACGTCACAATGTTCCAGTCATCTTTGGACTGAATTATGATAGAAAGAATGAGAGTTAACATATCTTGGGAACAAACTCTAAGAGTATAATGTTATCCATTCCATACGAATGCAAACTGCTTTCAATCTCTTTTCTGTTTAGAATAGAAAAGGGATGTATTCACCAAGTTAATGGCCCCATGCAACATACCTGAGTTTGTAATAATCTGCTGTTGACATGGTGGTTGTGATTAATTGGGGCTGCTACATAGTTAAGCTTGCAGTAGTGTACAGTCATTCCTCAGTCATTCCTCAGGATCTGTTCAGTTTCTGCAGAGCCTAGTTGATGAATTAAATGGGGATATGATAAAAAACAATGCCCCCACCTGCTTTAATAATGGCACTTATCTCCACTATCCCCCCACCAGGATGACATATTGCTTTTGATTTACTATTTTGACCAGAGGAAGATACAATATTCCATTTGGCCTTCTCCACTATAGCAGCTGTTACCTACTGGTCAAGTGCCCTATGTTTGGCTTACACCAGTGCTAAGTATGCCAATCCAGTTTATGCATGCAGGAACAGAGGACATGACTACTGGTGAGTCCACAGGCCTAGTAGACCCAATGCTGGGTGGACCTTAGCCAAGACTCCATTTGTTACCTGATCACTATAAAATTCTACTCTAATAGGGGGTCCTGATGATCCTTCAGGACTCCAGGTATCAGTGTCAACTTGACTCTATTTTCAACAGTCTTCAAAATATCTGGGATTTTTCTTCCTCACTATACATGGCCATAGTTCCTTTTGGGCAATGGTGAGTGGAATTATTATGGTGTATATACTTGCCAGAGTTGCATGATTCTTCCTTCTGGAGACTCAACCATCTCTTTGGTTAACAGGTTCTTGGTTGGAAAACTGGCTCAAGTCTGGAAACTAAGCAAAGGGTCATGACTTTGTATTGGGGTTGCTTGGTCTTAACTTCCCAATCACCCATCTTTGATTTCTTTTGCTGGTTCAAGCTATTACTCTTGTCAGCTGCCCATCTGTTTTTGCCTGCCTCTTCCCTGTGGCACTGTATTAACCATCTTCCTATCTCTCTGTGGGTCAGGACTCCTTATCAGCCACTCAGACATTACCAGTTTGTATTAGTTGAGATTTTCTGGAATCTGTCACTTAAGTGTTGTACCTGGCCTCTCTTGTCATGGGTTGCCTAGTGTCTTTCACGGTTATGTTATATCTCTTACTCTATGTTGTACTTGGCCCTTTACTTGCTTGCCTTCAGCACTAGGTTGAAGGTAATGTGAGGTCAGGCATTTTGCCATATTCATCATTGTATCCTCAGCACTTAGTAAATTCTCTGATACTTACTTAGTAGGCCTTCAATAAATGAAATACCTAGAATAAAGATCAATCCCTTTAGTTTATAGTTTTGTAACATTTTTTCTCAACTGCTCCGTGAATTTAACATTTATTTCCTGGTTCCTAGCTGTTTTCCATGTGATAAAAGATGCAGACTAAGTGATCTGTGAAGTGTGAGGGACACAAAAATGCACTGCCCAGATCTTCCTTTTAAATAGGACTTGCAACCTAGCTGGAGATGTGCCTGACCTGATAAGCAGAGAAAAGGGACTCTGCCTCAAATGGGCTGCAAAACTGAGCCAATGTAGACCAGCAAGAGCCAGGAATGTATGCCTGGGACTAGATTCTAAGGGTGCTAGATCCAGGATTCCAAAACAAAACTGGCATAGGAAAGGTTGCATTGACCTGAAAGCTCTTTCTTTACATATAAGATCTAACACCCCAAGGAAGTAGTGTAAACTTGCTATTGATGTGGCTCCTAGAAGCATTGGAAAAGTCATGGCCCACAGTAAACAAAGATGAAATACCAGATTTGCACCTTGTACTGTGGAGAAAGAAGTAAAAGTTTCCAGGAAGAGAACATGATGGAATGAATATGCTATAAAAATTTAAATAAATATCGAATAATTATGTTTCCATAGAAAGCCCCAAAGGACAGACCACCTACCTAGACCATTAAAAATGCATGGTGAGAGGAGTCCCAGAATGATCAACAGGTTCAGAATTGTACTTTCCTCCACTGGTCCACATTTCACAAATTGCCTGACCATGAATGTGTTACACCTGTTCTGAGCTTTAGTTTTCTCTTTGGTAAAACAGATCTAACAACTTCCTCATAGTGTTTTCATGAAGATTAATCAAAATACTGTTTGTAACATTCCAGCATAGTATTTAACAAATAGTAATAACAACAATTACCTGTAAGTATTAATACAAGGTTCATATCAAGTGTGTTGGTATTCTATTGGAGGGACAATATGGAGAAGCTATGTTTTAACCTGCCTAGAATGAGATTCTAATTCCTGGTTCATGACTTATATCTGTGGCTCACTACACCTTTCTACTTTACATGCAGGCATACAGTCATTCAGAGTAGCCTATCCTCCAAAGGACATTTGATGGACAATTGATCCAAACCAAGCAAATAGATCCCCCTTGGGAATCTATTCTAGAACTATTGTGGGGAAAATGATATTTTTTAAAAATTTGATTCACCAGGTCTTATGAATACCTGGTCATGTTTATTAACACTTTGGAAGAGACTGAGAATGAAGCACACAGAGGAAAGCAGAGTGCAGAGACTGTGTGGAAGAGGGAGAGGGCAGAGAGGAACAGATTTGTTACATCTCGGAGGCAGCTACACCTGTCCAGATTCTCCTCTGGAGTGTTTCAATGATGTGAATCAACATCTACCCATACCATATCCTTTAATACCTACATTTAATTGGGTGTCTATCACTTATAGCTAGAAAACTCTTGACTTACAAAGGCAGATAGTCTATTGTTTAGGAGAAAAGTAAGATTCTCAGGGGAAATAAAATCTAAGTAGGCACTTGAAGAACAAGTAGGAAATGACCAGGTAGAGCGTGTTGGGAAGAAAGATCAGTTAAAATTGCTGAGTTAAATGAACTCTCTCTGAGCCTATTTACCTCATGGTAGATTCAGTTCTAATGCTTTATTAATCCAAACTCTGCTTCTTCTTGGGGATTATAAATAGCAAATTTTAAGGGTAAGAGGGCATTGTGAGTTTCAGATTTACTGATGGAGTGGCAGGTGACCTTGATATGAACAGTACCTGTGGAGTAGTTGAGGTGACAGCCTGATGATAGTGAGGTACGATCGGAAAAAGCATAAAGCAAAAGTCACAACAAGCAAACGGATTTGTATGTGCTGCATTATAGTGTGGAGACAGAGAGTTCTTTGCATTCAGTAGCCCTTGACGTCATTACTATATAGCAAGAATAATAATATCGGCTACGTTGTATTGAGCCCTTACCATAACATGTCAAGTATAGTGTTAAGTGCTTCACACTCATCTAATTTTACTCAATCACTCCGAAAGGTAGATACTACAATCATGCACATCATTATTTATTGTTTATCTCTACTGTTTCTTTCACATCAGCATGAAAATACGTTATTCCTCTCATCTTAAAAAAAACAGAAAAAAGAAATCTTCTTAACTCCAATTATCTCTCCAATTATTGCCTAGTTCCTTTCATCCTCTTTCTAGATATTCTATTTAAAAAATTGTCGAAAACTTGTAGTCTCTCCATGTTCTCTCCTGTGATCCACTCTTTCTTTTTTAAAAATCAAAGTCTATTTAACATTGAATAAGCACACAGATCTCAAGTGCACAGCTCAATTAGCTTTGACAAGCATTGACATGCATGTAACTAGCACCCCAAACAAGATAAAGACATTTTGACTGCACCAGAAATTTACCTCATGTCCTTTTCTAGTCAATTAATGCCTTCCCCACAAGATTTTCTATCTCTGTAGTTTGTTTTTGGACTTTATGTCTTAATGGAATCAGTAATTACTAGTTTGTATCTGGTTTCCTTTCTGCAACATAGTGCCTTTTGAGATTTATTCATTTTCTTGGGTATATCAGTAAGTGGTTCATTCTTTTTTATTGCTGAGTAGTACTCCATTGTATAAACATTCTATAGGTTGAATATCCATTCTATTGCTGATAAGTATTTTAGTTGTTTTCAAGTTTTTGACTATTAGTAGAAGGCTGCTTTGAGTATTCGTGTGCAAGCCTTTGAGTGTGTATATGTTTCCATTTATCTAGAGGTGGATGTGTTGGGTATTATAGTGAGTGAATGTTAAATTTTAATGACACTGTCACAGAATTCTTCAAAATGGTTCTAACACTTCACATTTCTGCCAGAAATGTATAAGAGTTCCATTTGTTCCACATCCTTTCCAACATTTAGTGTGGGAAGTTTCTTTAATTTTAGCTACCCTAGAGAGTATGAATGGTATTTCATTGGAATATCTCATAAACATTCCCTGATGACTTCTCAATCTCTTTTAAATTCACTTTTGAATCAGGCTTTTTGCTCCCAACTCTTCATTCTAAAATAGTTCTTGTCAAGGTTTGCAATAATCATCATATTGGCAAATCGAATGATAAATTCTTCATTCTACCATTATTATTATTATTATTATTTTTGAGACGGAGTTTCACTCTTGTTGCCTAGGCTGGAGTGCAATGGCATGATCTTGGCTCACTGCAACCTCCGCCTCCCAGGTTCAAGCGATTCTCCTCCCTTAGCCTCCCGAGTAGCTGGGACTACAGGTGCCACCCATCACACCCAGCTAATTTTTCTACTTTTTTTTTGTAGAGACAGTGTCTCACCATGTTGGCCAGGCTGACCTTGGACTCCCGACCTCAGGTGGTCCACCCGCCTTGGCCTCCCAAAGTGCTAGGATTACAGGTGTGAGCCACCATGCCCGGCCAGTTTTCTTATTATTTTACATGATTTACCACGTCACTCTAGTTTCTTTGAAAGCTTCTAGCATCTACTCATCTTCCCTCACTGACGGCTTATTCTCAAAATCCTTTGATGGTTCTTCATCACCCCCTGACTTCTAATATTGGATTGCTCTAGAACTTATTCCTTGGCCCTCTTCTCTTTCTTTGGTGATCTCATCTAGTCTCATAGTTTTAAATATGAATTCTTTATCTCCAGCTCAGACCTCTCCCCTTTAAACCACAGACATGAGCATGCAAAAGCTGGCTTGATAAGCCTGCTTGGATGTCTCACAGGCATTGTGACTTAACATATTTCAAAAATGAACTTCCATGGCAAGTCTGTCTATTTGTCATTTCCCCTGTTTAAGGTAATGGCAGTTTAGCTATCCAGTTGCCCAGGACAAAAGCCATGGCATTATCCCTAACTGTTTGTTTTCTACCCTACATCAAATTCATTAGCAAAACGTTTGAGTTAGACCTTGAAAATGTATCTAGGGTTAAATCACTTATCACCATTTCCATTACTATTGTCTTGGTTCAAGCCAGTAACATCTCACCTAAATTACTGCAAGTTTCCAAATACATTTTTCCACTTTCATCCTTGTCTTCTTAAAAGGTCTTTTAAAATCAGCAGCAAGTGTGATACTCTTGAAATTAAGGTCACATCACTTTTCTGCTCAAAGGCCCTTATTCATTTAATAATTATTACCTACCATGTGCCAGCCAGAGGGATACTAGTGTGTACAAAATAAACAAGTTTCTTGCCTTCCTGGAGCTTGCAGTATATCAAGAAAGATGGACAATAATTACACAATTAGTCCATAATATTTCTAACAAATGTCATAAGGGATAAGCACAAGGAACAATGAGAATATATAAAAAAGGATATATATTAAAAGAATGCATAATAAAATACTCTAGAAGAAATGCTACTAAAATTAAAATCTGAAGGATGGGTAGCACTGTGTTGGAGCTATGAGTATATAAATATCACACCATTAGAAAGTAGTAAAATGAATATTCAAAACCAGGTTAATATGTCTCTCACCTTGAACTTTTAAGCATCATGTAATAGTATTCTTGATGTTAAATACGGTGATTGTAATTTATCAAGATTTTGAGGCCTATAGGTAATGAAGTCTGAACTCAAATATAGAATCAAGGGTTCTATTTTTTTTAAAACTTTAGTGCCCTTCAATCGGTTTTATGACAAGACTTACATTTTTAGATGGATAAGGAGAGAATTTTATTAAGAACTATGCTCAGAAAATTCAGCTCAAAAATATATGTTATATGGATCCATCATAATCATAATCACCTTTATATGGAGCTTACTATGTACTGGGTACTTTGCTGAACACTCTAGTATGAAATATTTTATTTAAATTTCACAACAGCCTTATGAAATAGAGTCTGTCATTCCCATTTTACTGACTTAATAGCTGTGTTATAACTGTGAATATTTCTACATTTTCAGTGACAGCTGTTGGCAACACCAACTCCTAATCATGTATGAGAAAGAGAGAGTTGCAAAACATGGAGCACTATTGATTTATTTATTTCAGTGGTTATCTACCCATCCCTGACACTCATCCACATCCATTGCCTCCAGAAACCAGTGTGCTTTGGTGAGAATTTCAACACCTGCTAAGCAAATCATAGGAAGGTTGTGTATGAACCAGTGTGACACAGGGATTGCAGAAAAGGAGGCAGTTTAGGCTCCCTGTGTTGGTGTGTGAGTGGCAGGCTGCTTCCATAGGCTCCACCTACCCCCTCTCACCTTGGCGTTGTTATCCTGGTCCCTGCAGCATCATAAAACACCTTCTTATTAAAATTATCATGGGTCTTCTTTAATTACCCTAATTGGCAATACAGTCTAATTTTAGATTCCTCTTAGTGTCAAAAATAAACACACATGCACATATGTAAAAGCAAAGAATAAACGTAACCAACAATAACCAAAAGCGAGTGCAACCCAACTTCTCAGGAATTTCTCTTGCAAACAGCTAATTGAAACATTCCTTCAATTTGTGCTGCTCAGTTTTGACAGTGGCTCTGCCCCTTGTCATAAAATCAATGGTCTTTTTTATCCCTTCTCTTCTTTCACCGTCTCGCCTCTGACTGTAGGGCCTTCTTTCTCCACTCAGAGTCTTCCTCAGATCATCGGGGTTAAGTGATCTTTTCATACCGCCTGGCCAGACTGTCACAAGACATTGAGTGGCTTTTGAAAATGAGCCATGTTAAATGGACTTGATGGGGGTTACAACCGCCATTATTGCTATCACCACTGTGATAAAATGGAGCAATAATGACGGGGAAGGTAGTTATCACTGTCTTTTTGAGATCACTTAAGATAGTTTGGGTCTGAAGCTTTTTGCCAAAGATAAATGGAACATGTACAAGATAAATGTTACTACTGCAGAATCTTTTGTGTGTGAACTCGCGTGGGCCTGTGTTGTTTACCTATGCAGCAGCTAGAGAGGGGAAAATAAAGACACACTGGTGAACTTCCAGTGGCCACTTGTCACAGCTCAGAGTTAGAGTTAGCTTCACTTAAATGAGAAAGTCAGGATGGAGATACTGGAACAAAATAGAATTGCATGTTTTCATTGTTTTAATTGCCAATATACCATCTATTTGACTTAAGTATGTGAGGTCATGGGATGGGTCAAATTCTGTGCTGCAAAAATATAACCATCAATTATTATAGTTCAGTTAGAGGGGCCCAGAACTAGTTATTTGGAGCTCTGGGTTCTAGTCTAGTTCTATCAACTAACTTGTTGTGTGACCTTGGATGAAATACTTAACCTTCCTCTGTCTCTGTTTCCTAAGGTGATTAACTTATTCCAGTTGACCCTGGACTGTCCTGGTTTTAGCATTGAAACTATCCATTCCTGGGAAACTCCTCAGTGCTGGGCAAATCAGATTGTTGGCGATCCTATTGTTTTCTCATCTACCTGGTGAAAGCCATTGAATAATGTAAAACGAGTTAGAAATGTAAAGTAATATGATTTTTACGGCATGGTTATCTTATATTTCATGTATTGGTCCTATCTTTAGACTTCAGAGTCTTAAAGGAGTCTCTACATGTATCAAAAAGTAACCTTCCTTTTAACAAGAAATGCCTGGTCTTGGCCCAGTACAAGCAGGTAATAGGAGACAGAGGCAATTAGCAGACTACCCCTACTTTAATATATATTTGTTAATTTCACAAGAACACAGAAGACCTTTATGAAGCCCTTCTGTAGGGAATGCAAACTCCAACTCATCTCAAAAGGACTGCAGTAAAGGAAGGAAATAATTGTATAATTACACCGGAATAATTATACATTGTATATAATGTATAATTGTAATTATACATTGTATATATTATATACAATGTATAATTGTAATTATACATTGTATATATTATATACAATGTATAATTGTAATTATACATTGTATATAATGTATAATTGTAATTATACATTGTATATATTATATACAATGTATAATTGTAATTATACATTGTGTAATTACAATGGAAAGAAAATAATTTGTGGTCTGAACTCTTTTGTATTTTAAACAGTTTGAGCATTGGTTTCCTAAATTGTAAACAGTAAAACTTCATAAGATTATTGTGAAGAAATGAGATTAAGTTTATATATGTGCCTGCCATGTAAAAGTTGTTCAACAAAAGTTAGTTTTCTTTCTAAAAGAATACAGTCCTGGCTTCATTTATACCAGAAAAAAATAGAAGCGACATAAATTTTCAAGCACATTCTCCCTTTTATGATACAGAATGCATATATATATATATGTACGTATATATATACATACATATATAAGAGAAACATTTTTAGAGCAGTTTTAGGTTCAGAGCAAAACTGAGAGGAAGGTACAGAGATTTCTATATGTCCCCTGATCCCACACGTGCATTCCCTCTGCCATTATTAACACCTCTTACTAGAGTGGTACATATGTTAAAGTGGATGAACCTATGTTGGCACATGATTATGGCTCCAAAAGTCCATAGTTTACATTAGGGTTCATTCTTGGTGTTGTATATTCCACGGGTGTGGACAAATGTAAAATGATATGTATCTACCATTATAGTAATGCACAGAATATTGTCACTGCCCTACAAACCCTCTCCACTCTGGCTGTTTATCCCTGCCTTCCCTCTAACCCCTGGCAACGACTGATCTTTCCCTTTCAGGATGCAGAAAGCCCATATGATGTTTTCATTATCTCCATAGTTTTGCCTCTTCCAGGATGTCACACAGTTGGAATAATAGACTATATAGGCTCTATGCAGGATTAAAAAGACTCTGCAAGTATTTTCGGATTGCAAAATGCCTATATTTTTGTTTTATGTATTTATAGGTTCTAATGAGGCAAATCACCTGCTGTCTTGATCTTAATTATATTACCCATAAAATGAGGCACTTAAAGCAATTCTGAAATGTCTTTCAATTCTAACATTGTGCTAGTCTAGAATCATCATAGCCTTTAAGATTTCTACTGATAACACTTTTATAAAGTACAGAGAATCATGTAATAAACTCCTGTGTATTCATTACCAGTTTCACCACTAACAGCATGTTAAGCTAGCTTTATATAAAAAGAAAAAATATATAACTATAAAATATTATCCACTCATTGTAAAAGTGTAAGCAATACATGAAGAAGTAAAATGAAGCTGATCTTAATTTCTCTTCCTAGAGACAACTATTAAATATATATCTACAGACTTATTATTTGACAAGGCAGTAACATCTTTAAGATTCAAAATGTAGTTCGTAATGATCAATATCCTTCAGTTAGAAACACAAAACAAAATAATGGCATAGAAACTGGCAAGCGAGAGTTTTAACCTAGAACCAGCCACCTGCCCCTTTACCTTCAAAGGCTTCATTTCCTCATCTTGAAACTGAAGGAGTTGGACTGGATGCTGCTGAGTTTATAAGTGGCCATGATATGGTGAAATAATTTAACAGATTAATTTTAACATTAATTGGAAATAAGGTTAAAAGCAACCATAGGTTGGGATTATAAAGAACAATAGATGAAGCACCTGGGTAGAATCATCTTTTTAAAATTCCAGACAATATTTTTTGTCAATAAGTATTTATATTTCATCTCTACATCATTTCCTTGTTCTTCTATTTTCCTGGCTGCTTAGATTAGCTGGCTGCTTAACTAACTAATATGAAATTGGTCAGTCCGTTTGGCCAAAAAAACTCCTCCATGTCTCTGCAATACCAACTCCGCCAGAGTCATCCTTGGAAAAAGATCTGATGGCCCCAGGTTTTCAATGTAGGCCTCAGGGCTCAGTGATTTTCTGAGCTCTGCAGCTTACCTGTAGCCTGGGATAACTGGATAAAGGGCTCAAACGCTCAGGATGCAGAGAGTTCATGCCTGAGCTTCATGATGTATGCCTTCCAGTAACTGCTGTACACTCACAAGAATCATTCTCATGTAGTCTTTCTCAGTGTGGTGGTACTCCAGCCAGCCTCTAAAAACAAATTGGTGGAGAGATTCTTTCCCCATTGTATATTCTTGGCATCTGTGTTGAAGATCAATTAGTTATATATGCATGGGCCTACTTCTGAGTTCTCTGTTTTGTTGTCTATTTGTCTATTTTGATGGCAGTACCATACTGTTTTGATGTATACTATATAATATAGCTTTATACTATATTTTGAAGTCAGGAAGTGTGATGACTCCAGTTTTGTCAAATGTATAGTAGCAGACAATAGAATGGTGGTTACCAGAAAATGGGGGGAGAGGAATATAGGGTTTTGTTCCCCAGGCATAAGTTACAGTTATATAAGATGAATGTATTTCAGAGATCTGCTGTACAACCCAGACTACAGCTAACAATAAGCTATCACAGACTATAGTTAACAAGCTACTGCATCCTTACAATTTCATTAAGAGAGTAGATCTCATGTTAAGTGTTCTGATCACATACTTGAAAAAGGGGCAAAAGAAAATTTTTGGACTTGATGGGTATATTTATTACTTTCTTTCCTCTTCCTTCTTTCCTTCCTCCTTCCTCTGTTACTTTCTTTTCTACTTTTATTCCTTTTATTCATCCTTCATTTCTTTATTAATTATGTATTGAGTCTGTCACGCAAAACGACCACATTTTAGACATTTGGGAGTGAGGAAGGTATAAAGATGAGAAAAAAAATTTAAATGCTTTTTAAAGGTTTATATAATATAGTGAAAAAGGCAAACATGCAGACCACCTACTTGGTTCTTATTTTTTTGTCAAGATGAGTTAATTGCTTTGATATATTTTATAGGTACTCTCTATTTTATTTTTTAGAGAAATCAGCATAGATATCTACTACTCATTTCCTTACTTTAATTCTTTCTACCTTGATTTGTGAGAAAATGAAGGTCAAGCATTTTGATATCTTTCCCCTAACCCCTCGTGGTAGGGAGAAAAAGCTCTTTCTTCACCTCAGATTTCACAACCTGCTGCCTCTTTGCAGTTTATGTTTCTACAAATGGAAAGTGTGCTGCAGCTGATATGTGAGTGTAATGCTAGAAGTCCTTAGTGCCACTAATCTTTGCCCTGTGGCACAGCAATAATTACCCTACAAGGAAACGTAGTAGAGTTTACCAGGACAATGCCATGTAATGACATAGTATTTATAGGTGGCTGTGGATTGTTGTGTAATTACACTGAATAGATCCAAAAGTAATTACCAGCATCCTACCCCTGGGGTTTAGAGAGAAAGAATAATCATGTGTGCAGGCCTCGTTCTCTCAAAGCAAGTCCCTTTTGTAGGGGTTTCCCAGCAGGAAGGGAGCAAAGGAGCTTTAATGATTATATGTGGTCAAGCACTTTGCCTAAGAGCACTGCTGTTAACCCCATTGCTCTGGCCTGGCTCCAACTCCAGAAACTATGTTTTGGTGTCTCTTGTCTCTCGCATTTCTACTTTCACCCCTGAAGAAGTTTCAGTTCAATGTGACTATGTATATTGCTCTTACTTGTAAACCCAATGTGGCTTGGACTCATTGCATTTCATTCTATGCATCCTCAATGAACAATTGACATCTTCTAGGCACCACCAAGAATGAAAGGTGAAAAAGACATGGTCTCCAATTGTATAATTTCCTACTCTGAAAGGGAGATAAAATATGCTCACAAGACAATATAAGGCAGAATATAGTGAGTTCCTTAGAAAGCTAAGAAAGCACAGAGGTGAGAGAGGTCAGTTTCAATAACAGGAATCATAGAGGGCTCCATGGAGAAAGAAAAATTTACGCTGGGCATCAAAAGATGAGTAAAAACTGTTGCTAAGGTAAAGATAATGGACAGAGGACATGAAAAACAAACAGAAGGAATCACATGAACAACTTTATAGAGGCATAAAATTGAAGAGGAAGCTTGGAAAAGAACAAGAAGTCATGGTTATTTGGCATGTCTGGTACATGAGGGGGACCTGTCAGAGATGTTGAAAGGTAGAGTGAAGTCAAACTTTGGAGGGCTGTGAATGCCAAAATAAGGTGTGTGAACTTTATTTCTAATGTAATTAGAAAGCTGCTGTGTGGAGAAACATGATTAGGGATAGATTTTGTGAAGTTTTTTTTGTTTGTTTGTTTTGTTTTGTTTTGTTTTGTTTTTGAGATGAAGTCTCACTCTGTTGCCCAGGCTGGAGTGCAGGGGTGCGATCTCAGCTCACTGCAACATATGCCTCCCGGGTTCAAGCAATTCTCCCTGCCTCATTCTCCCAAGTAGCACCCGCCATCATGCCCGGCTAATTTTTGTAGTTTTAGTAGAGACGGGGTTTCACCATGTTGGCCAGGCTGGTCTCGAACTCCTGACCTCAGGTGATCCGCCCTCTTTGGCCTCCCAAAGTGCTGGGATTACAGGTGTGAGCCACCGCACCCGGACTGATTTTATGAAGAATAATATGGTGACACTACGAAGCATGGATTAGGAGGGAAGAAGAGAAGGGAAAAAGATTTCAGGCTGAATGGTTTGTAAAAAGTCCATGGTAATATCAAGTTGAAAGGTAATTGAATAAACTGAAACTTTATAGTCTTTGACCATCATCTCCCTATTTCTCCCTCCCCACAGCCCTGACAACTGCCATTCAGTAGAATAATAAACTAAACTCATAATAAAATAAACTCATAGAACTCTGCTTCTATGAGTTTATTTTAGATCCTACATATAACTGAGACTGCGCAGTATTACTCTCTCTGTGTCTGCCTTATTCCACTTAGCATAAGGTCCTACAGTCCCATTCATACTGTTAACAACGGTAGGATTTCCTTTTTTTAAGGCCGAATAATATTCTAAGATATGTACATACCACATTTTCTTTATCCATTTAGCTGGTAATGGACATGTAGGTTGTTTCCATATCTTGGCTATTGTGATTAACGCTGCAAAGAACACAGGAGTACAGGTGTCTCCTCGAGATCCTGGTTTCAATTTCTTAGGATAAATACTTACAGTCTACTATAAAGCATGGTGTCTATACCTAATAATACTGTACTTAAAATTTGCTAAGAGGGTAGAACTTATGTTGTGTTCTTACCATACACACAATAGGAATGATAATAATAATAATAAAGGCGGTGAGAGGAAGCTTAGGGAGGTGATGGATATGTCTATGGCCCCGTTGGCAGTGATGGTTTCATGATGTATACTTATCCTCAAACTTATACATACATTAGATATATATAGCTTTTTACATGTCAATCATACTTCAATAAAGTGGTTTAATAAAGAGTGGTTTAATAAAAGGCAATTGGGGCCACTAAGTGAGCAGCTCTGGAAATGGAAAGAAGAGGAAACTTTAAAAGAGGCACTACATAGGTTCAGTGAACAGATTAAAGTAAGAATTAGAAGTGAGGGTGAGAACAGAGATGATTTGAAGGGGACATAATTATGTCATGAAGATGGCACTGTTATTAGAGGAGACAGTAAACACATAGGAGGAGCCACACAGCAGGAAGGTGAGTTCAACTCTGATTGACAATGTTTTAGACAAGATCTGCAATCTCTTCCCAAAACAAGGAGGATAATTTGCTATAAAGCAGTGTTTTTCCAGGAAGCAGGAGTGGTGCTGCCCTGCTCTAGTCCTCTGTTTCCTCTCTAAAGAATGAGGGCATCAAACAAGAGGACAGGAATGGTTCAGCTAATGCATGCACACATGCTCCTTTCTATGAGGAGCTCAAGCAAAGCAAGAAGAGATGAGCCCCCATCTGTCTATAATGTGCTTATAAATGTACAAACCCCAGCAAATCAGAATTTTGCTATCTGTAGAGTCTCTGTAGGATCACACTGATAGAGTAACAACGGAGATTGTTTGCAACAAATTATCTCATTACAGTGTGTTGCCTATAAATACTGTTATTCTGTTGGCTGACTTACATAATGGTAAGGCCAGGAAACAAAAAACCACAGAGCAAGAATTATTCCTCTCCAACCCTCACTTGGCCCCGCATCTCAGTATTATATGATATTTAATAAGGAGAGCGAAACAAAAAGTTCATATTTGCAAACCACTTTAAAGAAGAAGGTACTGTGTAAATGATAATACATTTTAAGCACTTAGTAGAATAATCTCTACATATGGAGTATGTGAATGTATATATATTAATACGGTCTTTTGGGATATATTAGGTTCTTTTTGTGTGTAGATTTGGTTTTTCTACCATTGAAAGCAATATGGATGTCCAGGATTCTAGTTTTCTTATCTTTTATTAAATAGAGATTGTTAGACAAGCCATAGAACAAATGACCTTCTCTGTACACTCTTTGTGTTCTGTCCTTAGAAGAAGATTTTGATAGAGAAAAATCTCCTTATTTATGCTTATATTTACAAGGAAAATCTTATTCAAAATAATGGAGACAGTGGATAAACTATGGGGTAAACTTAGTTTTGAATATATATACTGGCCTATTGTATTAGTCCATTTTTATGCTGCTGGTAAAGACATATCTGAGACTGGGTAATTTATAAAGAAAAAGAAGTTTAATGGACTCACAGTTCCATGTGGCTGGGGAGGCCTCACAATCACGGTGGAAGGTGGAAGGTGAAAGTCACGTCTTACATGATGGCAGACAAGGGACAATAAGAGCCAAGTGAAAAGGGAAACCCCTTATAAAACCATCAGATCTCATGAGACTTCGTCATTACCATGAGAACAGTATGGGGGAACCACCCCCGTGATTCAATTATCTCCCACTGGCTGTCTCCCACAACACGTGGGAATTATGGGAGCTACCACTCAAGATGAGATTTGGGTGGGGACACAGCCAAACCATATCACCTATATCTTTATTTCGTAAATGGAGATAAACATTAGATTTAACTCAATATGACCAAAATATCATTTCAATGAATGTATTAGTTTGCTGGAGCTGTTATAGCAAATTAGCACAAGCTTGGTGAATTAAAACAACAGAAAATGAGTCTCTCTGGAGAATAGAGAGATTTGGAGGCCCAAGTCTGAATCAGTGTCACTGAGCAAAAACTGAAGTATTAGCAGAGCCATGCTCCCTCTGGTGGCTCTAAGGGAGAATCTGTTCCTTGCATCTTTCAGCTTCTGGTGTCTACCTGCATTTCTTGGGTTACGGCTGCATCACTCCAATATTTGCCTCCATGGTGACGTTGCCATCTCCTGTTCTGTAGTTGTCCAAGCTTCCTCAGCTTCCACTTATAAGGAAATGTGATTGCATTTAGGATCCATCCAGATAATTCTGGATAATCTCCCCATCTCAAAATCCTTAATGTAAGCACATATGTAAAGACCTTCTTTCCGAATCAGGTTACATTTACAAACTCGAGTTTAGAACCTGATATCATTGGCTGGACATTATTCAGACCACAGCACATTAATAAGAAAATTATTAATAAAATATTTTCCATTTTTTAAGGAAGTCTTTGAAATCTAGCATATATTCTCTATTCATAGCACATCTTAATTTGAATGTTATGTTTTTAATGGATTAAATAAGATGTAATCTTACCTTATCAATAAAGTAGTATTTGATGGGAAAATATTTCACACTACTTTAGCTTTTTAAATTTAAATCAATTTTTTTTTACATTGAATATTTATTTCCTCAGGAGCATTGGCCACATTACTGGGGCTAAGTGGCCATATTAAGCATATCGATAGCAGCTACCATTTTGGATAGTGCAGGTCTAGAAGGCCCCTAATTTTCCTCCTTTTTCTCTATGCCAATAAGATTATATATATATGTGTGTGTGTGTGTATACATATATATATATATATACACACATACATACACACATATATGCATATTCTGTGTATAATTACATAAATACACAGCATTTTTCCATAAATAATTTATTTTTGGGCCTCAAATCCACGTTACTGGCAGCTGTTATTTGCTGTAGTTTAGAAATGAGTTAACAGACTTAGGACACAGAGGTTGACAAAGATACATAGGTCTTTAGTGCTGGATATATACTTGACCCTAGCAGTATTTCCACAGCACCGTACTGTGTTGTTTTTCTAACATCGTATTTTTAATGAAACCATGAGAATTTTCTTCCCATTCAGAAGTTCATGCTTGGTTTAGCAACAACTTTGCCAAAGGTTGAATTCTGCCCAAAAACTGCTAAATAAGATGAGGGCATGAAAACAGTGGCATCTAGTTGTGTCAGTTAAGAATTATAATGTTTGAAGAAATTAAAGGAAAACTCTGCAAAGAAAATATGGTTCTACATTTTGTGCAAATTATATCTTTGCTTTGTTGTAAAATAACAATTAAGTGATACTGTAGTAGTATCTTCAGTATATTAGATTGGGTCAATTTTGTAAATTTGGTTAAGATAAATAACATGTATTCGCATTATTTTCTACTTGTTATAGTACTTTTGATACATAATTTTATTTGATCTCCTGAATAGCCCTCTAAGTTAGGTAAGAAAAAATTACTTTATAAGGATATTTAAATATACAGTTTTAGGAACATAACGCATACCAGTATATGTTGAGTGAAAGAAATAAAAAAAAATAGAAAAGAGAAGACAAGTAGAAGAATTAAATAAATATAAAATAATTAAACTTACTGAAGACTAAAGACAGAAACAGAATGTTCCCAGTCTATGGATATAGCAGTTAGTGGTATTAGAAGTCACACATATGTATGTAGTGTAGCACTGTCAGTGTCAAAATTCTGATGACTCAGTTCTTTTTCAGTGGCTGCTTTTGACATTTCAGCTCTGCAGAGTTCTGAGGACCCTCTTCTGTGTCAAATAGATATTCCATCTTCTCAGCTGAGCCTCCCCCATCACTTCACTCCTCCCCTCCCCATCCTCACTTCATGTGGTGCTGTTGCTGGTGATATTGACAGACTAAAGGATTGCTCATTCCCCATAGCCCCACAAGGTAAATTAAAAAAAGGAAAAGTCAAAGCTATTTCTAGACCCTCTCGCACTTAGGGACTCCCAACTCAATACATCTTGGTTGCCTGGAAATGATGCTTATTAATAAGTGAGGAAGGTACAGTTAGTTCATGAGGCTTCAGGGTCACCTATTTAGGGGATAATTTACTTCCCAAACACAATTTTGCTTTGGATTCTTATAAGCTATTCAGCACAAAATATTTAATATTAAGCAATTACTGTTACCAGATCTGTGAATGCAATAAATGATCAGAGAAGCCGAGGACAATTTCTGAAATCTTTCCAAGCTCCAGTATCTAAATCTCTTAGCAATTAGCCCACCATTCAGTTCAAAGCGGGGTTACAATTATTTATAGGATCACAGTATGTCCACATAAGATTAGATTAAACTGTCACTCCTTCTTTCCAGAAAGTAAAAACAGCAAGAAACAAACACACATGCATGCACACACACACATACACATGTTTACATATATATATATATATATATATGTACACACACACAGGCAGAGAAGAAATGTGATAACAGTTTATAAAATATGCAATCAAGTGGGTGAGTGTTCAGGTAATGTGGTACTTTGAACTTGGATATGTAATCTCTTGAATATGATATTGAACCTCTTGAAATGATCAAGGCAATATAATGTTCGAGAAAAACCTGCATTTGAATTGGAAGGTAGGAAAGGACATTGTACATATAGACCCTTCAAGGAATTTCTAATACACATGACATAAAAAGTAGATGGATATGTCTGGTGAAGATGGCAAAGTAAAAGTACCTTTGCTTGCCTTCCTAAAATAAACTACAAATAGAATAATTAAAGCAGAAAAGTCTATCTTCAGTCATTCTAGAGAGCAATCACACCTCAAGGCTATGAAAAAGAATATCTGGGGCCTGTGAAAAACAGACCTAGTCAAAGGTGGAAACCGAGAACAGATTCATTCTCTAGAGAATTTGAGCTCTGTGCAAACTTCTCCAAAATAAGGTTAGACATACTAAAGGGCAAAAATATATGGCTCTTAGCTTAAGATGCAAGCCTAGGTATATGGAGGGCTTCTCAAACAACCTTGTCTGACACTACGGATAGAAAAAAAAGAGAAGGGCTTGATTTAAAAATATACATCATTTTTGCAGAAAGCAGGCTATTGTTAGTGGCAATGGCCCTGAAAAGAGGTTCATGTCCTAATCCTTGGAACCTGTGGACATGCTAGGTTATATGGCAAGGGGGAATTAACATTACAGATGGAATTAAAGTTGCTAATCAACTGACCTTGAGACAGGGAGATTATTCTGGATTATGAAGGCAGGCCCACTGTAATCACATGGGTCCTCATATGGGAAAGAGGGAGGCAAAAGAGTCAGAACCAGAAAGCATTAAGAAAAAGACTCTATTGTCCATTGCTGGCTTTGAAGATGGAAGGTACCACAGCCAAAGAATGCAGGTGACTTACAGAAGCTAGAAATGCAAGGAAATGGATCCTCCCCTACATTCCCTAAAAAGGAACACAGTCCTGTCGACACCTTGATTTTAGCCCAGTGAGACCTGTTTTGGACTTCCAACCTCCTGAACTGTAAGTTAATAAATATATGTTTGTTTAAGCAACTAAATTTGTAGTAATTTGACACAGCATCAATAGGAAACTGACACATGCTGTGACAGAGTGAAGGAGAAACAGTGGATGGCAATCAGTCTTGCAGATGCTAAGCTTATTTTATTTTTAACTTTTAAGTTCAGAGTTACATGTGCAGGTTTGTTATTATGGTAAAGTAATGTCATGGGGGTTTGTTGTATAGATTATTTTGTCACGCAGGTATTAAGCCTGGTACCCAATAGTTATTTTTCCGGATCCTCCCACCTGCCACCCTCGAGTAGGCCCCAGTGTCTGTTGTTCCCTTCTATGTGTCCATATGTTCTCATCATTCAGCTCCCATAGTGAGAACATGTGGTATTTGGTTTTCTATTTCTGCACTTGTTTGCTAAGGATAATGGCCTCCAGCTCCATCCATGCTCCTGAAAAGACATGATCTCATTCTTTTTTATGGCTGCATAGTATGCCATAGTGTATATGTACTGCATTTTCTTTATCCAGTCTACCATTGATGGGCATTTAGGTTGATTCAAATTTCTTTGCTACTGTAAATAGTGCTGCAATAAACACATGTGCATATATCTTTGTGATAGAATAATTTATGTTCCTTTGGATATATACCCAGTAATGGGATTGCTAGGTTGATTGTAATGTTAAATTACTAAATATTTACACCAAAGACTAAATGGGGTTTTGCTCTAATAATAAATACTATTAAGCACCGGCTATGTAGCATACACTGTACTAATGCTTTACATGAATTATCTGTAATCCTCAACAGAACCTTGTGAAATGGGTGTTATTATTACACAAATTTTTAAAATTCAGTTCATGAGGCTCAGAGAGTTAAAGTAACCTACCAAAGTTATAGGGCTAAGAAGAGCTGACACCAGAATTCAGAGCTGTGTATTCTGATTTCAAATCCAGAGCATCCTGCTAGCCCAGAGCAAAGGCACATTTATAGAGTATTGGTGCAGTAGACTGAATGTTTATGCCCCCCCAAATTCATATGTTGAAATCCTCATCCCCAGTGTGATGTACTTGGAGGTGGGAGCTTTGGGAGATAATGGAATTAGTGACATTTTAAAGGGACCCCAGAGAGCTCTTTTGCCATCTTTCTGCCATATGAATTTACACAAAAAATTGGTGGTGCAACCAGTAGAGGGTCCTCACCAGAACCCAACCATGCTGGCACGTAATCTCAGACTTATCCTCCAGAATTGTGAGAAATAAATTTCTGTTTCTTATAAGCCACCCATTGTATGGTACTTTGTTATAGCAGTTAAACTAAGACAATTGGTTGATTGGTAAGGAAGAGATTGCAGATTAATGTCAAAGCTGTCTCTTAACCCAACTCAGTTCTGTTCTCCTCTGTTACAAGATACATCAACAAATTTTTTACCATATGAACGAATGGTCCCCATTCAAACTAATAACAAGAAAACAACAGACATAGTCCCAGCCAGACACTGTAAGAAACAAAGGAAAAAAAAATCTTCACTAAAATGCAGAATATAAGGTATACACATTATATTATGAAGCACATGACAACTATAGGTTAACACACCCTAGGAAACTAAGAAAATCAAAGGGAAAATGACCTCTTGGCCCAAGAGCTTTTTTAAAAAAGGATATGAGAGCTTAAAGCAGAAATAATAAGACAACAGTATATGACAAAAATTGAGGAATCAAATAAAAATGGAAACATTTTATAAATGAAAGTCATATTAGTAGCAACAACAACAAAAAAGAAATAGATACTCCTGAAACAACAGTAAAGAACATGGAAAATAGCATTGAGAAAAGCAAATACATAAATGGGAATGAGTAAGAGAAAAATAATACATGAGATTCATATAAAGATCTAATAGGTGCATCATTGGTGTTAACTTAGAAAGTTAACAGGACAAATGAAACTATAAAAATTCAAAGTTATAATAGAAAAAAGTATGAAATAGTTGAAATACTGGACTTAGAGTGTCTTAAGGTATACAGTTATAAACACCAAGACACAGTCTGGTAAAGTTATTATATATCCATGATAGAGGGGGTACTATTGATATAGGCACTGTCTCAGCCCTCTGCCCAATTACCACTTATTAAGAATCAGACTAGCATCAGACTTAACCACAGCAAAATTTAGCACTAGAAGTCAGTGGAATAATATCTATAGAATTTTAAGAGAAAGAAAAAGCTGGAAGGCATGTCAACTAAGGCAAGAAATGGTTATTTTAAGTATGAAAAAAGCCTAGAAATTAGTAGTCATGAGCACTTTAAAATGAGCATAAGAAAATTTAAGACACATGAACAATCAATAGAGAAATCTTGGAAATAGTTAAGATGTTAAAATTAATATGGGACTAAGGCTAAACCACTGAAAGTATAATGATAAATAAATAAAAATATAAGTGAGTATGCCAAATTTTATTATAGTGGAAAGAGAGTAGTTGAAAATTGTAGAAATAAGTAAATGTTTTCATTTTCAGAGAAGGAGTGCTAACATACACCATTAAAAGTGGATGAATCAAATAATCACTGTTTAAGTATATTACTGTAATGAATAAGAATGACCATTAGAAGAACTGAGAATTGAGTGGTGGAGGGAGGAATGTGAGTGAGAAATGGAACTATAAGTGTACAAATACCTTGTCTTCTAATTGTTTAAAGATTATATCTCAAGCAACAGAGGTTTGAGGACATTATCTCAAGTTGTAGAGCTCATATCTACAATAAATAAAAAGACAACAGACCTCCAAATTACCCAAAGTAAAATCACAAACATACAAATCACAGAAAATTCATAGCATGTTGTAGAGAAATAAGAGCAGGACTTTAAAATCTAAAAACACAATGGCAGAGTGAGACCAAACCTCTCTGTCATATAAATGTATAAATGTTAATTGGACGTACATATTAAAAATTACTTGAGATTAATAAAAAGAAAGCCCACCTGTATGAAGGGTAAAAGAGACTCATCTAAAGCAGTGATCTTAATCAAGTTAGATTAATCATAGGAGCATATATGGTTTGTTCAATGTTAGTAAATCTAACAATAAAAATATATACTATAAAGCCACATACAATTATTCTCATAGATGACAATAAAAGCAGTTGGTGAAATATGTCATTGAATGCTATGAAAGCTTAATAATTTTTAAAAAATCACACCTCTCATTTTCTCTTCCTCCTTCTCCTTCATACATGCATATATTCATATATTTTAATTAGGATCTAGTATTAGGTTTAATAAAGAATGCCAGTGGAGGTTCCAAGATGGCCGAATAGGAATAGCTCCAGTCTGCAGCTCCCAGCGTGAGCAGCACAGAAGACGGGTGATTTCTGCATGTCCAACTCAGGTGCTAGGTTCGTCTCACTGGGGCTTGTCAGACAGTGGGTGTAGCCCATGGAGCAGGGCGGGACATCGCCTCACCTGGGAAGCGCAAGGAGTCGGGGAATTCCCTTTCCTGGCAAAGGGAAGCCATGACAGATGGTACCTGGAAAATTGGGACACTCCCACCCTAATACTGTGCTTTTCCAACAGCCTTAGCAAATGGCACACCAGGAGATTATATCCTGTGCCTGGCTCAGAGGGTCTGATGCCCACGGAGCCTCGCTCACTGCTAGCACAGCAGTCTGAGATCAAACTGCAAGGCGGCAGCGAGGCTGTGGGAGGGGTGTCTGCGATTGCTGAGGATTGAGTAGGTAAACAGTGGCTGGGAAGCTCGAACTGGGTGGAGCCCACTGCAGCTCAAGGAGGCCTGCCTGCCTCTGTAGACTCCACCTCTAGGGGCAGGGCATAGCTGAACAAAAGGCAGCAGAAACTTCTGCAGACTTAAACGTCCCTGTCTGACAGGTTTGAAGAGAGTAATGCTTCTCCCAGCATGGAGTTTGAAATCTGAGAACGGACAGACTGCCTCCTCAGGTGGGTCCCTGACCCCTGAGTAGCCTAATGGGAGACACCTCCCAGTAGGGGCCGACTGACACCTCATACAGCCAGCTGCCCCTCCAAGATGAAGCTTCCAGAAGAAGGATTAGACAGCAACATTTGCTGTTCTGCAATATTTGCTGTTCTGCAGCCTCCACTGGTGGTACCCAGGCAAACAGGGTCTGGAGTGGACATCCAGCAAACTCCAACAGACCTGCAGCTGAGGGTCCTGACTGTTAGAAGGAAAATTAACAAACAGAAAGGACATCCACACCAAAACCAAATCTGTACATCACCATCATCAAATACCAAAGGTAGATAAAACCACAAAGATGTGGAGAAACCAGAGCAGAAAAGCTGAAAATTCTAAAAACCAGAGTGCCTCTTCTCCTTGAAAGGAACACAGCTCCTCACCAGCAATGGAACAAAGCTGGACAGAGAATGACTTTGATGAGTTGAGACAAGAATACTTCAGACAATTGGTAATAACCAACTTCTCCGAGCTAAAGGAGGAAGTTCGAATCCATCGCAAAGAAGCTAAAAACCTTGAAAAAAGATTAGATGAATGGCTAACTAGAATAAACAGTGTAGAGAAGTCCTTAAATGATCTGATGGAATTGAAAACCATGGCACGAGAACTAGGTGATGCATGCACAAGATTCAGTAGCCGATTTGATCAAGTGGAAGAAAGGGTATCAGTGATTGAAGATCAAATGAATGAAATGAAGCAAGAAGAGAATTTTAGAGAAAAAAGAGCAAAAAGAAATGAACAAAGCCTCCAAGAAATATGGGACTATGTGAAAAGACCAAATCTACATCTGATTGCTGTACCTGAAAGTGACGGGGAGAATGGAACCAAGTTGGAAAACACTCTGCAGGATATTATCCAGGAGAACTTCCCCAACCTAGCAAGGCAGGCCAACATTCAAATTCAGGAAATACAGAAACACCACAAAGATACTACTCGAGAAGAACAACTCCAAGACACATAATTGTCAGATTCACCAAAGTTGAAATGAAGGAAAAAATGTTAAGTGCAGCCAGAGAGAAAGGTCGGGTTATCCACAAAGGGAAGCCCATCAGACTAACAGCAGATCTCTCGGCAGAAACTCTACAAGCCAGAAGAGTGGGGGCCAATATTCAACATTCTTAAAGAAAAGAATTTTCAACCCAGAATTTCATATCCAGCCAAACTAAGCTTCATAAGTGAAGGAGAAATAAAATCCTTTACAGACAAACAAATGCTGAGAGATTTTGTCACCACCAGGCCTGCCTTACAAGAGTTCCTGAAGGAAGCACTAAGCATGGAAAGGAACAACCAGCACCAGCCACTGTAAAAACATGCCAAATTGTAAAGACCATCAATGCTGGGAAGAAACTGCATCAACTAATGAGCAAAGTAACTAGCTAACATCATAATGAGAGGATCAAATTCAAACATAACAGTATTAACCTTAAATGTAAATGGACTAAATGCTCCAATTAAAAGACACAGACTGGCAAATTGGATCAAGAGTCAAGACCCGTCAGTGTGCTGTATTCAGGAGACCCATCTTACATGCAGAGACACACATAGGCTAAAAATAAAGGGATGGAGGAAGATCTACCAAGCAAATGGAAAACAAAAAAAAAGGCAGGGATTGCAATCCTAGTCTCTGATAAAACAGACTTTAAACCAACAAAGATCAAAAGAGACAAAGAAGGCCATTACATAATGGTAAGGGGATCAATTCAACAAGAAGAGCTAACTATCCTAAATATATATGCACCCAATACTGGAGCACACAGATTCATAAAGCAAGTCCTTAGAGATCTAAAAATAGACTTAGACTCCCACACAATAATAATGGAAGACTTTAACACCCCACTGTCAACA